>NW_004524686.1:2962251-2968929 GCF_000260255.1 Octodon degus | reverse complement strand
ACATGGCACAGCCCTACAGTAAAAACTAAAAACACAATCTTAGCAGACACTGTGGTGAATTCCTGTAATCCCATTTACACAGGAGGCTGTGAAATGAAGATGACAAATCTGAAGTCAATCTGGCCAATTTAGCCAGACCCTGTCTCAAAATACAATTTAAAAAGGACTGGGAGTGCCGGGGATATAGCTAAGCAGCATAGGCACCTGCCTGGCAAGCACAGGGTCATATCTGATTCCTAGTACCAAAAATAAAGGAGGAAGGGAGGGAAGGAAACAGAGAAAGGAGGACAGAAGGATGGATGGGGAATATAACTCAGTGGTAGTTTGCCTAGCATATTTGAGGACCTGAGTTTGATCTTAAAATCACACACACAAAAAGCCACAATCTTATAGAGGTACACTACCTAAGAAATAATGAGGAAACAGCCTTACGGGTAAAAATGAAATCCAAGAGCACAAACAGAGCCAGGGAGATAGCTCAGCAGCATAAATGCCTGCCTGGCAAGCACAAGGTCCCAAGTTTGATCCCTGGTACCACAAAAAAAAAAAAAAAAAAAAGCCCAAGAGCACAAACAATATGATGTCTAGCATGCATACAGATTGAGCACCCCTCATCAGAAAATCCAACATACGCTGAAATCCAAAACATTTTGACTATCAACCTGATGCAGTAAGTGGAAAATTCCACAAAGGATATTTCACAGGATACAATAAAAATGCTCTATAAAATGTCTTCAAGTGACCTGTACAATGTGTTTATGAAACTCAACTGACTTTTCACACTTATTCTTGGGTTCCCTTCCAAAGATATCCTATTATATAGATATAGACATAGATATAGATATAGATATAGATATAGATATAGATATAGATAAATGGACAAAAATCACAAATTCTAAGCACTTCTGGGTCCCAGGCTTTTCTGGTAAGGAACATTCAACCTGCATAACCAGTAAGTCAGTGGTGGGAAACCCTTAAGAGTGCCCAAACTGCAACACACAACCATGTATTTATTGCAAAGTGCCAAATATTACAATTAAACCTGAACACTGAGGTTTTACAAAACTCATATATTAGTATCATTTGTCTTAAAAAGAAAAATAAGTAACATGTGTTAAAGGTTTGTACAAATGAAGTTGACCTACTTACTCTGCGATGACTCCTATCTTAAGTTTTACCCCAATAATCACTGCTATTATATACTGTATTACAATCAAAATGACAAATCTACACATTTTCACTTAATTCCACCAATAACTTTTCTCGCTTTCTTCCTGGTCAATTCTGATATTAAAATGGAAGTAAACAGTTAAATGTGAATAAACCTCGAAAGTCTAATTCAAAGCTAATCTCTGTCACACACTAACAGTGGAACAGGGATACCACTGATCGCATGTTAGTATAAGACCATATACATGAAAATGGTACACAGCCTTTGATACAAAAACCAAGAACTCTGACAAATACTAAGAAAAATATTTTCTTCTTTCAAGAAGCATAATATGCAGTTGAGGCAAAATGACACATAGTCATGAAAGAATGACTACATATGGGATTTCTTCTATTTGTTAAATGTAACAATCTGAGTCAAAAGGCCAGAACAGGCTTCATAGAAGCAAAGCTAAACCTAAGCTATAAAAAGGATACAGAGAAGGAAAAACCAGAGATGTAATGAGTATGGAAAAACTGCAGAATATGAGAGGCAGGCAAGCATCCATCCCAGTTGGAAAGAGTGGGAAATAAAGCTGACTAGGTAGAATAAAGCTTTAAAAGCTTGACTGAAGCATATGAACTCAATCCAGTTGGCAAAAAGAATCCATTATGGGTTCTCCAGCAGGGAAGCTGACATAATGAAACCAATACTTTAAATAAATTATACTGTCAGTAGTTACAGAGGATAAGATAGAAAAGAAAGGTTGCTCAGGACAACCATCTAGACAATGCAATCAATAACCCAAACCCAAAACCATTCACTTGTTCTTCACTCATTGATAGTAGACTCCTAGGTAAGAATACTGGCCTACCAGTCAGCCAAACTGGGCCTAAATGTCTACTCTTGCCCCTTTACTACCTGAGCCTTCACTTTTTCATTGTTAAGAGTAATAGCTGTTGAGATTGTCACAAGTACTTGTTAAAGGCCCAGTATAGGCCTGACCACAGAACTGTATCAGTTGCAAATATTGCAGAATTAAGAATAATTTAAAAGAATTTTTAAAATGAATGAGTAGCTTGTACAGCAATTAACCACTAAGAAGAATGTATGCAGTGTGTTAATTACTGAAACTGTCCTAGCGATTTGATTTGAAACTCTCATTGCTATTTGTTTATCAATAAAATTATGAAAAAAAAATGAGTAGCGAAAATCAACTAAGGTTCAGATATTTTAGACAAAAGATCTTGACAGATATAAAATACACAACAAAGCCTACTGTGGGAGTACACTCCTGAATCCCAGCATTTGGGAGGCTGAGGCAGGAGAACTGCTGTAAATTCGAGGCCAGCCTGGGCAGCCTGAACTATACAGCAAGACCCTGTCTCAAAAGAAAGACGCTGGCCAGACAGTTTAGCAGATTAAAACACCTGCTTAGGCAGAGCGCAGCAGCCAGGATTCATACCTGGTGTGCCCTGCCACCGCCACCGCCACCGCCACCCCACCCCCGCCACGCTGAGATGGCAATTGAGACTGGGCATGCTGCCACATGCCTATAATCCCAGCACTTGGGAAGTTGAAAACAGAATCAGTAGGAGTCCGATCTATACAGTAAGACCCCGTGGACCCTGTACTAAATACAAACAAAGAGAACTCAGATGAGCCAAGTATGGTGGCAAATGGCTGTAATCCCTGCTACTGGGGAGACTGAGGCTAGAAGATCTCCAAGATCAAAGTTAGCCTGGACCATTTAGGAAGACCCTCCCTCAAAACTACTTGGCTTGTTTGGTGTTTTTTGTTTGTTTGTTTGTTTGTTTGTTTTGGTGGAGGTGTTCACTCAGTGTGATATCCCTGGGTTCAATTCCAGGTAGAGAGATGGAGAGAGACGGGACCAGTTCTAGGAAAAGAAAGAGGGAAGGAAAAAGGGGAGAAAGAAGAGGAGTGGGAGAAAACAGACCTACTGGATGTGATCAACCTAGAAGACTGAAAATATTGCTGGATCCATCCTCAAGAGTTCCTTTTAATCTAAACAATTCAAAAATGTTTCAAATACAGTAATTTTTACAAATTCCAAACATAACTGAGCAGAGACAAAAAGCATCCAAAAGAACAACCACTGCACCAACCAACATCCACCAAACGTTACCACATCCAGACCCCGATAGCATCCACCTAATTCTTCAAGGTGTATAAAACTCTTAAGTCATGACTTTTCAGAGTAAACAAATCACACTAAACATATTTCAAAAACGTTACCCTGCAACTTAAGCAACAGAACTTCTAAGTGACATTATGCCCCCATTAAAACTAGTAACCAAAATGTAATACAAAACCAAACCCATACTGCTCTAAAATAATTGGTAGGTCAAGCCCACACATACTAACTCACCTAAATGTTTCAACTCAATGAATTCTAGATTGTCCCCATTGCACAGGTAAAGAAACTAGGACAAGGCACAGATCACTTCCCCAAGGTCACACAGCCAGTAAGAAATACAGCCTGAGTTTCAACACAAGTAGGTCCCTGCAAAGTCTCTGGTTGTACTACAACACAAAAACTTAAATCGACTTTTCTTACACAAATTGCAGGAATATAAATCCTCAAGATAATTAAGCACATACTTATTTGCTTTTCCACTTTTATTTAAAACATGGAATATTTTCTTAATTCAGCTGGTATTATTTCAGAGGTTCTTTCACCCTCACCAATCTTAAAGTAGGAAATGCAGCAGCTTATAAGAGTGCATCTTATTAAATAGTGCTAGGGAGTTAAGCACAGTGATATGAATCTTAGGAATTTCATTTATCCATGTAATCACTTGACCTAGTTAGTACAGAGAGGCCCAACTGTAGAAATACAAACTTGGTTAAAAACATGAGTCTTTTGTAAGGCTAACTACACACTAACACTGACAAAATAGCTGTGAAATTTTGTCACAAATATGTTCACGTACAAAGAACATGGACTAGGGGTCAGAGAGACCCAAGTTTGAATCCTGGTGCAACCTCTAATCATTTTGTGACCTTGACCAAATGAATTAAATCCTTTGCACTCTGTTTCATCATCCACAAATAAAGGCCAACACTATCGACCTCACAGGATTAGCCTGTGGCATAAGTGACACAGAAAGCACCTCACACCACCTACAAGGCAGCCTGGGCTGAATCCCTTTCTTGAAGCTCTACAGTAAATGTGTATTTACTGTACCCTTATTGAACACAATTCCAGACAGTAAGTAGCCAAATCTCCAGCTCTCTCACAGAACAGTTGCTGCTGCTGTTGTTTTTAAACTTTAAGGTACTGTAGGTGGTGGAGTGGTTTGCATAGTAAACAACCATTTCTTTACTACATGGCCATGGGGTCCTAAACCCTCTGTAGTATGGAAACTGAGTATAAAACACAAATGTCTTTTGCTTTTTTTTTTTCCTGCTTTTCAGTTACAACACTGTAATTTACTTGTGAACAGTCAAATTCACATGTTCTAGAAAAATATTAAGTCCCAGGGAAAGCCTATGTTTTGTCATACCTACCCTGGCCTCCCCAATTCATGCTGTGGATTTTTTAACAAATACTTCCAAAAATGAACAACTTCAACCAATTTTTCACATCACTCCATCTAAATGTGTTGAGTGAGAAATTCTTAGTAATCCTGTCATAAGCTATGGAAAGGGGTATTCCTTGGTCAGCTACTCACCTAACCAGTCTGTACTTGTATTACATCGCTGTACTAATGTATCTATTCAACAGGTTGATGCTCCAAAGGTCTATTAATCACATCCCCTTTTATCAGTAACCCCTCTGTTTACTGATCTTTCCCCTCATCTGCTTGCCAAAAGGCCCCCAGCACGCAGGAAGCAGTCATTTCTTGGTAGATAGGTATCATGGTAAATGAGAAAAGCCTTGATTAGGTTTGGAGAACAGAAGTCTTAAAAAGATTCCTGGACATACTGTATAAAAAGTTACTAAAATACTTAACACTTCCTTGACACAACTAATACAAAACTACAACTAAAGGAAGGAGCCATTCCACTTATCAAGTAGGTTTTTATAAGAACCAAAGCTAGTATGTCAGAACAAAAATATCTTAAACCGATGTTGAGCTTGACAACAATTTTTAAGCCATTTCTAAGTCCTCAGCTGTCCTCCTTCAAAGTAAGTTAACTTCTCAGGCACTTACTATTTTCATTCCCATACTTTGTATTTTGTCTTAAACTCTATAGGTCTGAACCTAACCATGTAAATTGCCCCCCCAAAAAAGCGTTGATTTAATGACTGACTACATACAGCAGAAATGAAAAACAAAACGCACCCCTCGTATCCACACAAGCAGAAAACCTCGACAGAAAAGCAAAATATAAACACACATCACATGCTCAACCACTCTGAGGCATTCTTTCTCCCACCCCTCCTCCATAGGTAAAGGCAAACTATTTCTAGAACTCCTAATGACAATTGGGAGCCCTGCCTTGACTCCCCTAAGACGATCCAACATACACTATGCTTTCATGGAGCCCAATCTACCCAGTATCCCCAAACCTTAAACTCAATAAAACAGTGAACACATACAGTCCCAAGGAGTCAGAATTTCTGAAATAGACCAATTGCTGTGGGTCTTGCTTAACAAAAATGAATACAGATCACACTGGGAAACTGAAAAAGTCACTGGCTATCTTCAGGGTAGAAGAACACCTACTGCAAGTTGTTTTAGTAAGTGGATAAAAACACCGTGATACGGCCTCTCATTAATCAAATTTGTGAAGTAGTCTTTAGGGAAAAAAGGAAAGAGAATTATACTGGGGGAGGGGTGCGTTCAGCCGGGCTAAAAATAACACACCATTTCACCCACCATATTTTATTAACAAAATGTTTGGATCAGCACAAGGCTCTTGACTGGAAAACAAGAACACCAACAGTAAACTTCCCTAAGTCAACCGTAAATAACATAGGTACTTCATCCCTGGTGCCGGCAAAATCCAAAATGTTAAATACTGTAAACTCCACAGACACCGAAGAAATCGGATTCACTACGTTCAAACACTTCCCGTGTATGACCATTAGAATTATTTTACAATGTTAGATAACCCAACAGCATTTCTCTCCAGGCGGCACAACCGAAACCCTACAAGGAGCACACCATTTTCACAACCCAATTTTTATGCCCTTTGCCACGACACTGATATGTGTATTTCAGCAATTAAGAACTTCCAAAAATACTGAGCACGTTAACGCACGCATGGCCTCCCTGGAGCTGCCACTGAAGATTAATGCTCCACTTAAATAAAAGTCTGCTCCAGTTCAAAAACAAACAAAAAATAAAAATAAAAAAGCTTGCCATGGGCTGCAAAGAGGAAGTTTGGGAGACACCACCTTCTCACAACGTGGCCTTCAACAGTCAGAAAAGAATGCGACTCCGTGCCACCCAAAACTTACCAGGAAGCTGGCAGTAACTTTGCCAATTCTACACTTCCGAACCCAACTTCAAAGCGCTCTGCCCACCGCCTCCCGCCGAGGACGGGCGCCCGGTCGC
>NW_004524686.1:2945265-2960970 GCF_000260255.1 Octodon degus | reverse complement strand
GGGAGCGAGCGCCGCCGGCCGTGGGGGCGCGCGCGCGTGCCGCGGCGGCGCACACCTTTGTGTGCGTGGATGCAGAGGTCGCCCTCGAAGCGTACCTGGAAAGGTGCTTCATCTGCCGTCGGCGACTCGCACAGATTAACCCGAGTGGCGGAGCGGTGGAGAGAACGGCGCCCCAGAAGGCGAGGGGGGCTGGTAGCAAACCCAGAGCTGTAATTGAGGTGTCCGTGCCCGAAGGGACTGGAGACAAACATATGGTGGTATTTATTATCTGGTGGGGCCGTTGCAAAGGTTTGGTCGGTCGGTTCCCACGAAACTAAAATGTTACTGAATGTTTACCAGATACCTCGGAGGCGGCCCCGACCGTAGAAGTTTGCCCACTTGGTGCCCTGCCCGCGTGCGCACACCGGGCCACTTAGAGCCACGTCGTGGCTGACGAGGTCTCGGTGTGGCTGAGGCAGAGGGTGGATTTGGAAAAGCAGAAGGCATTGAAAGCAAATGCGTGCCTCTCTGCGAGGCTCTCAGGACTCCAGAGACACCCTTCTTAGACCCTTGTGTTATTTCAGGACAAAAGGCAAGACGCTGCGTTCTAATTATGGCCTGAAACTTCTGTTTTTATTTTCAACTCCATCGCCTTGGAAGTAGATTATGTTTTGGTGAGAGGTCGTCTTCCTACGGTGATCCGGCTCTTTGGAAATAGGGGCAGTCGCCGTGGAAAAGCAAAAGTGCTTTCCGTTCAGGCTCAGAACCCTGGCTGTGCTCTCACACACGCTATTTGAAGTAACTTTCACCGGTTAGGGCTCTGGGTCCCCTAATGAACTTAGCGCTGCACTGGCCTGGGGCGGGGTGGCTGTCCGCCCTGAAGAGCCAGGGCTGGGGCTGAACGGGCAGCCAGAGGCCTTTTCCCGGCTGACCCACAAGGGAGGGCCGGGCAGGGGGCAGGAAAACCATCGGAGGAAGGAAGAGGGACTGGAAACTCCCTTCCAAGCACCAGAAAGAGAGTTCAAAGCAAGCCTATCAGTGGTGTGTCCTTAGAGCTATTTTCAAATAGGAAAGAGGGAATGAATGTCACCTGATGGGAATTTAGATTACCGCAGGTTGCCAAAACACGATGTAGAGTGTCTGGGCAAACAACGCAGAGAAAGCAAGTTTGGCGCTTCACAGGGATTCTAAAGCAGGGGCTTATGTACCACAATCTAGACCCTTCCACGGTGATTTTATTTCAAACACAAAGAGTATATTTTTTGAAATACTTTTAAGAGTTGACCAAAGACCTGTATATCTGTAAACATCCGCCTTTCTTCAGTAATTGATCTCTGTAGAGTTCCTTAGCTGAGCCACCCAGAGAAACTCATTTATCGTCCTCGATTGTTGTTCCTGTTGCTTTCGTTTGGTTTGTTTCTGTGGGGCTAGGGATGAGCCCAGGGCCTTGCACAGGTTAGGTAAGTGCTGTACCGCTGAACTTCAACTCCACCCCTGACCTAGATTGTTCTTAAAGTCTCATGGGGCGGCCCCTAGACAGTATAGATGGCTCTTCTCCAGACAATTACTCACTAAAAACTCAAACCACTCTTCCAGTGCTTTAGGACTTGCCAGCCCCACAGATTCCTAACAGCGTCATCTCCAAATGTGTGGCTGTAGACTTAACCTCCCCTTCAGCGGCCCCAAATACTTGCCGCAAGGGATGACCCTTCTTCCTGAGGTTCCTGTAGTCAGGACTTCCAGGCTGACGTTCTTAACCGCACCAGGTTGCTTCCTGAACTTGATCATTGTTTGTTGAGCTTTATCACAGTGATAAAAATGATGGATTTGCTCACATTTTTGTGGTTTGTAAAGTGCTTCTGTATAGAAATCACTTCTAAAGTATACTTCATCCACCAGCCACCATTTTTTTCCACCAAAAAAAAGGAAACTATGTATAAAAAAGCCTTGATTGCCCCCAACTAAGTGGGTGTTAATGAGACCGTATTTTGATCACTTCTATATTCTAGAATCTATGTGAAACAACAGTGTGACTTGGATGGTAGATACTTGAATAAATGATTGCCTTACAAAGATCAATGTTATTACTTACTACATGGGTTATTACTTCACCAACTCCATCCCCATCCACCCCTCAATATCCAACACACAAGATCAGACTGTGGCACCAAACTTCAAGCAACAGTTAGGCCCATTGGGGGGGTAAAGACAAAGAATTAACTATTGTTACTAATTTTCAGGGCTTGGCCTAATCTAAAATCTCATGTGCTTTCAATTTAAGATATTAATATATTTCTAGAAAGGAGAAATTACTGTTACAAAGAAATTCTACAGCAATGGGACACATTTTTAAGGAAGTTCCCTTGAACTTCCTAGCTGCTCAACAACAGACTTCATACAAGGAACTTAGCAAAACTTACTTGTATGCTGTAAAGTGGCTACAAAGAAATCCTACTTTATCTTGGTGCAGTAATCTTGTACCCAGGACATGTAGTATAGCAAGATTTCATACATCCCTGCAATTTCATTCACTAAAGCCAGAACTTTTGTTTGTTTTTTGGGTTTTTTTTTTGTTTTTTTTTTTTTTGAGACAGGCTCTTGCTATGTAGTTCAGGTTATCTTTGAATTCACTATGTAGCCAAGGCTAATCTCGAACTCGAGGCGATCCTCCTGCCTCAGCCTCCCAATTACTGGGATTACAGGTATATACCACACCCAGCAAGACAGAGCCTTTTCAAATTAACAGTGATTTAATTCCAGGTCTACAGATGATATATACTTAAAACCACTATGATATTTTATATTGCTTACATTAGCTGACATAATTATTCAAAATAAAGGATAAAAAGATACTTGATACAGCAAATACCCAGTAACAAGTGTTACTGGTGCTGCAACTCCTTGTATACTCTCTACTCACTCTGGAACTAAGCAGTTTAATGTCTGTAGCATTTACTCCGAGGCAACTTGCTGGTATCCTGTAATACGTTTCTGTTTCATTTTGACCTTGTGATTCTTCCTGTGTGTTCCCTCTGGCTCTCAGCCTCTACCATCCAGACTGAAGCACTTGCTGGCCACGTAAGTCTAGATCTTAGCACCCGAGCTCCTCTTCTCCCATCTGTGCAGTGTGTACTGCTTCTGACCTTTCCTCCTCAGTGGGAACCTTGGCACAGTTTTCCACAACTCTTTGACCTGATCTCATTACAACCAGAAGCTTTCCTTGGGAATCTTCATTCATATTACGAAAGAAGCAGTATGATGTTGCATGCCTATAATCCTAGCACTCAGGAAGCTGAAGCAGGAGGGTTGCACGCAGTCCAGCCTGGGCCATGTAGTAAGTTCAAGGCCAGCCTAAATTACATAATGAGACACTGCCTAAAAAACCAAGAAGGGGAAAAAAAAAAAAAAAGGAACAGCTATCTTTTTGGTTTTGTTGTCACTGCAGTTGCTTGTGGTAGTAAGGATGAACTCAAGGCCTTCATACTAAGCTATGCCCCAGTGCTTTTTATTGTTTATTTTGAAACAGAGTCTTACCAAAGTCACTAAATTTCCCAGGCTGAGCTCAAACTTTTGACTGTCCTGCCTCAGCTTCCCAGAGTGCTGGAATTACAGGCATGCGTGCTCATGCCTAGCACAAGTACTGCAGGAGTATCTGTGTCTCTCAAAATACAGAAATAGGAAGTTGAATCCTGTGCTTGTCATTTAGTCAGGACAGAAAAACCAACCGCACACACAGAAGATTTCCCCATCAGTCACTTACTTACACGGACCAGGCAAGCACTTCTTCAGGCAGCACTCAAGGCCGTGTATTGTGCTGATTCTGCTGTTCATTCATTAAATTCAACAAATGTTCATGGACTGCTGCTTGTGCAAGTCTCTGCTGAGAAAACTCTGCTCGTTGTTGCTGTTGTAGTCGCTGTACTGGGGATCAGACACACTGGGGCTTCACACATGCTAGTGAGCGATAGCCCTGGGCCAGGAAGCTCTTCCCTGCAGCACTACTTTTCATGGCAGTACACCTTAGTAGGGGTTAGGATGGACAGACAGTCAAAAAATACGTACGTATGTCTATATTAGATTATTGTTTGACTGTTGTCACAAAGACCATCCAAAAATGGTTCAAACAAGCTTAAAGTTTATTTTCTAATATTGCTGACATTCCAGTGTAAGCATCTCAGTGTAAGGTGCCTAAAACCCATATTGCTGCACTGTTTCACCACAAATCTTCTTTCTGCCTGGTAGTCCAAGATGTCTCTTCTGCTCCTGCCGTCACACTCAAATCCGAGTTGTTGGGACAAAGAGAGAGATAGATATAGATACATAGAGGGCTATGCCTTCCCATTCAGAAAACCTGTTTTGCCTGCTCTACTTATTCTACTTTAGTGGCTGGAAGATGGTCAGATGACCACATTTAGCAGCTTAGTAAGTCAGGTAAGTGATAAGCTTAAATAAGGTGAGAGCTGATTGAACCTGTGTTATTTTTAGATCAGTAGCAGAAGTCTGCTTAGTCAAGAAAACAAAGTAGGAAAAGTAGGGAAGTGAGTGCAGAGATCCGAAAAAGAACATTCTAGACAGATAAATTAGTGCAAAGGAACAGAGGTAAAAGCAAATGTGTTGTCTGCTAGAAAAAAAAAAAAAATACTAGTTGACTGGTATGACTCAGGAGCGCAAGAAGAAGAGAGATCAGATCAGAAATCAGATATGAAGGACCTTTTGGTGGCATAGAAAGCTATTGGAAGGTTCTGAACAAAGAAGCAACTTCTTTCACCTTCTGTACCAAGGGAGGGCTGCTGACGGCTGTTAGGAGGACCCACTAACAATTGCACCAGGAAGGAGCAGGGCTAGTTAGGAGACCAGTGCAAGAGGCCCAGTGAGACGGGTGGCAGGGCAGATGTTTGCAGGAACCAACTAGAAGTTAGACTGTATATTTTATAGGGAACAAGTGGAAGATATTTTGGGGCATGTTATAGAAAACTGAAAGGTGATTCCCAGATTTTATACCAAGAAAATGGAAGGATGAAGTCCTTATTTAGTGAGGTGAAGAAAGCTGTAAGAGGAACAAGTTTATGAGAGAAAAAAAATAGGAGTTTTATTTTGGAGTGTGAAGTACCTATGAAATATGGCCAGGAATGAAAGTGTCTCATTGCTATTTGTTTCTCAATAAAATTATGGAAAAAATAATTTTTTAATTCAATTTAAGGAGTTCAAAAAAAGAAAGAAAGAAAGACAGAAATATGGCCAGGAAGATGGTGAATAAATAGCTGGGTATGCAAATCTGGTCAGTGGGAGTTTGAACGGGAGATATGAATTTGGGATTCATTACCAAAGTAATATTGGAAGACATGGACCTAGATACAATAAAATAAATGAGCGTGTAAGTGGGTAAAAATTTGAGTTACCTGTTAGCTTCAGTTGTCTCTTTCCCCAAGTGTTTTATTACCAAAGTTCGTCTCTTTTGATGTAATCAAAAGCCTAAACATTTTTCATCACACTGTAGGTCAACACAAAGTAACATTCTAACTCCAAGGACATTGATCAAAATCATAGAAAATATTCATTGCTGCCATTTATTAAGCAGGTTGCCAAGCACTTTTCAGGCTGTATTATTTATCATCTCTGATTTTCTCAACAACCTGTAAAGGGCAATGCCTTAGTTCAGTTTGCTGCAACAAAAATACCATGTTCTGTGTAGCTTAAAGAACAAAGATTTATGTATTATAATTCCAGAGGCTGAGCAGTCCAGAGCAATGTTTTAGTATGATTAGGTTCTGGTGAGAGCTCTCTTCCTGGCTTGCTATGTCTTGGGGTGAGGGGTGAGGGGCTTTTTCTTGTCTCTCCTTTTTTTTTCTTTTTTCTTTTGAGACAGGGCCTTGCTGTAGAGTTCAGGCTGGCCTTGAACTAGTAGTCAAGCTAGTCTCCTGTCCATCCTCCTGCCTCAGCCTTCTGAGTGCTGGGATTATAGGTGGGCGATGCCACACCCAGCACCCCTGTCTCTCCTTGTAAGGAAACTAAACCTATTACAAGATCTACATCCTTCTGACCTAATTATCTGCCAAGGACTCCAAATCCTAATACCATACCATTGGGGTTTAAGGTTTCAACATAGGAATTTGGGAGACAAAAACAGGTAAATTATCTTAGTTTGATTTGTAAAGAAACTGAAGTGTTCAAATCAAATATTTTGGCAAAATAAATACTTGAATTCAAATTTTCTTAATGCATTATCTGCTTTTCCACCGAGTGAAATTAAGCAGGTCAAGGCAAGAAAGTGGAAGTGTTTGCTTAAAAGCACTTCTAAAGGAGAGCAAAGAAATGCAGACCAGGAAGAAAAAAAGGAGAAAGTGCTTAAGGGGAAGAACCACATCATAATCTCATTTATAAGGCCCAAATTTCCTAAATTAGAATCTTAAAAATATTAATTGAATGCAGATATGGCCCTAACCAGTCAGATTTCCTGCAACACACTTCTTGAGACTATCAGTGTATGTGCTGATTAGGAAAGCAGATCTTTGTCCTGTTCACCCCTGTCTCTTACTGCTGTCCCACCACCCTGTGACAGCCTGTCTGTGGTGTATGCTTGAAGACATCTTTTGTAGGCAAAGAAAACAATAGTAATTCAGGTTCATGTATAACAAATTTGAAAGCCTGGTTTTTCTTTAAGCTTTGAAATTCAAGCTGCAAATCTAATTCTCTATTTTAAGAGAATGTTTACTATTTGGTTAATTAAATTCCCTTGAATTATTAAACTGCATTTATACATTCAATGCATTTAATCTCCTTAAAATAGAGTTGTTCAACAAAAGAATAGTAAGCAGTTAAATAATGCTTATAATTATAAAATGTGAATCAAATTCTCTTGAACATCTCAAAAATGTTTAGATTTAATAAAATTCTTATGTCCTTTCATTTAAAATCACAAATCTAAATTAGTTCTAATTTAGATGTTTTAATCTAGTATTGCAAGGATAACCTGTTAGTCGTTCTGCAATGTCTAATTATCTTAAAGATTACAAAGGGTTAAAATGCCAAATACATAAGGCTAGGGATATAGCTCAGTGGTACAATGCCTGCCTGGTAAGGACAAGGTCCTGAGTTTGATTCCTGGTACCAAAAAAAGCATATGCCAAGTACAAATATGCATAAATATTTCTAAACAAATTTAATTTATTTTATTGCTTTCGTTAGCTTTATGCTGTCCTGAATCAAAAAAAAAAAAAAAAGTAGGCTTTGATAATTCTTCTGGCTCAGTTGAGTAGGGATGCTATCGCAGTTCAAGGTGCTAACACAAAATATAAGCTAAATGGTTATAAACAAAATAATTTTTCATAGTTTGGAGGCTGAAAAGTCCAAGATGAAGGCGCTGGTAGGCTTGCTTTCTAGTGAAAGCCCATTTCCTAGCTCGTAGACACTGACTGCTTCCTTGCTGTGTCCTATTCTGGTGAAAAGGACACCCCAGCTCTTCCTCCTGCATGACTGTGATAAGGACACTAACTTAATGAGAATCCATGATGCCCTGCCCCATCTCATACCACCATCATCTTTGACATTAGAATCGGGTTTTTTCTTTGGTTGGTTGGTTTATATGTTTTCAATCGAGATCTTACTATGCAACGAGGCTGGCCTTAAACTCACGGTGATACTCCTGCCTCTGCCTCCGCAGTGCTGGAGCTATAGGTGTGGACCACCACACTGGATGTTTTTATTTCTTGATCATTTATTTTTTATTTTACTTTTTGGAAATCAAGGTTTAGATATGCAACCAAATGGTCTTCCTAATATTTTCCTTCTCCGAAAGTCCAGTGGTGGTAAATCTATGGTCTTGTGCCACGGTGGGCTCTAAAAGGTAATTATAGCACTTCGCTGCAGAGGAGACTCCTCAGCCATGTACAAAGAGCAAGAGTATGGTCTGTCCCAAGGCAAGGCCTCTTCCGAAAGTGACTGTACAGTCTCTAACACCTTGTACTTACTCCCTTCTTTGGGGGAAACAAAACACAATGCAAAAGTTGCAGAGAAGTCCTGCCAGGGCAGAGGAGCTCACTGTCTTCTATGTGCAGTGTTCTGTTATTATACGTGTTCTATGAGCACCTCACCAGGAAGACTGGTGCCAGTACTAGGTTCACTATTATAATCAGACAAAACAAATGTGGTCTTATACATACTTAGCAGTAGATGCAACAGCTGCAGGGCTAGGTGAGAGACCAGAGAAAATGGACTCTAGGCCCATCTCTGTCCTTGTTGATGTGTCTTCTTAGGTAAGGCTTCAGACAACGCAGAAACCAAGTTTCCCTTATTGGTAAAACTGGGACTTCATTGTTCCAGAGAGAATGTTCAAAATATTCATCACCCAGTTCTGTGTGGCTACCAACCCATTAGAATGGATAGCAGGTATAGCATGCCAAGATCTTTCTGCTAATTGGCAGCCTCACAGTTTGTGTCCCTCATTTAGTCAACATTTACAGATGCCTACTCTGAGCCAGTTATTTTGCAGGACTGTTGCATGCACCAAATTAAATGTTTGTCAAAACAGATCATAACCTCCATACAAAGGTGTTTGAGTGATTATTATTCTATGTAGTAAAAGACATAAAGAACAAAAGAGGTGAGAAGCCTCTTAAACCCATGGCACTAGTTTTGCAATTTTGCCTGCCCTAAGGAGGTGGCCTGGTCTGAGTTTGGGAGCAGACTCCACCTGAGCTGTCTCATAGCCTAGGGAAGTAGAGGTCCAGGCCAACCCCAGCCATGACACAACTTAACAGCAGAACAAGAACAGTAATGAAAGCTAGCATTTTACAGAGTACTAACCATGTGTTAGGCCTGTTCAAAGCAATTTTATGTAGATTAACTCATTTAATCCTTACTATAGCCCGATAAAGTAAGAACTATCATTATCCCCTGTCTTCGCATGAAGAAACCAAACCACAGGTCAATTAAGTGGCCAAGGTCCCCTAGCTAGTAAATGTAGGAAAGAGATTTTCATCCAGGTGGTACGTTCACATCTATAACCACCAGCACATACAGCAAACAGGTCCATACTTGGCACAAGGGTTGGGAAGAACTAATGGAGGACTGGCAGGCAGAGAGCACTGTGGGTCACCAAGCTGAGTATAGAGGCTGCACAGAGCCTCCCATGGACCTCAGATGCCATAATTCAAAGGGTCCCAAGGAGCAGACCTCTCTTGCTTTGCTGCAGAGAATACAAAAGGTCCTGGGCATTTGAAGCTCCTGGCAGATGGGAACTCTTAACCTAGACAGTGAAAACATGAGTACCCACAGCCTATTCTTGGTCACATAATGGAAGCCAGGATAAGGCACCTGGAAAGAAGAGGAAGGGAAGAAGCAGCGACTCTTCCTTCTAGCTGGAAAAAAGTACTCTGGGGAGACAGACTAGCTCTGCTTGTTGAATAAACCACCCTGGAGCTGAGGATAAGGGCAGTCTGTCCTGCCTAGAAAGGATAAAGGGGTTGAAGACAAAGGCAGAGAAAGGCCAATAGGAGACACTGAAGCTGGGGCTAGTGGGATTGTCCTGTGCACCGTTAGCTATGCTAGGCTTTGGGAGTCTATTTCTTTGTTGCCTTTCTGCTTTTAAGGAGCTAGATTCATTCTGTGGGTTAAGAGTCAGCTGATTTCTACTGTGAAGACTGAAATTTGCAAACCCGCATCTAATCCCACCCTTCTTTTTAGTGTTGGCTGCTTAACTGGATTTGGGGCCTCCCTGGGAAAAGGGAGGCATTCAGATGGGGAAAAGGCCGTGAAAACTGACTGTGGTGATGCTTCATGAAACCCAAGGTATGTTCCGCTGAGGACTTCAGGACTAACTCTGTCTGGCAGCCCAGAGGTTTGCTTTGGAGATTCTTATGCCATGCACAGCTGCACACATGAGCAACTCTGCAAGAATTATGTTTCATGCCACATTCCATTTGGGAGCCGGTGCCCAAGACAATATCGCAGAGCAGTGAAACTCAGCATTACTCTGTAGCAGCGAAAATGGAGTTAGCAACCTCTCCTTCTCAGCCTGAATATATTGATGTCTTTGGGAAGAGCTTGAATGGGGGAGGTGACGTATCTTGTAGTACGTTGAGCTTCTAGTTATAATGTCCTCTTTAAAGAGCCCAGGTTTGCAATAAGACAACACAGCTATTAGGACAAGCAGCTCTGCCCCAAACTGTCCTTATCGAGACATAAAACAGTCCTTACTTTCCACTTGAAAGTGACTGCTTAACCACCACCTCTTTTTTTTTCTCCTCCTCCTCTTTCTCCTCTTCCTGTTCCTCCTGTTCTTCCTCCTCCTCCTTCTTCTTCATATTAAGGATTGAACCCAGCGTCTTTGCTCTGAGCCATATCCCAAGCCCAGGGGATTTTCATTTTGAGACAGAGTCTTGTTAAGTCACTTATGCTATGCTCAGATTTGGAGTCCTCCTGCTTCACCTTCCCAGTCAGCTAGGATAATAGTCATGCACTAAATGCATACTTTTTGGGGGGATTTTTTTTTTTTTTTGTGATCCTCCTGCCTCAGCCTCCTGCATGCTGGGATTATAGGCCTATGCCATCATGCCCTGCTCTAAATGTATTCTTAAATAATCCATAAATGCATGGTTTTAAGATAAGGAAGCAGAGGGCAGGGAGTACATTTCTTTTTTTCTTTTCTTTTTTTTTTTTTTTTTTGGCAGAACCGGGGATTGAACTCAGGCCCTGGCATTTGCCAGGGAAGTGTTTATTCCACTGAGCCATCTCCCTAGTCCCCCAAAGGGAATACATTTCTTAAAAAATATTTTTACCTAAAAGTTGATAAAAAGTCATAACTTTCAAATAATTATTAGCGCTTTCAAGTGCATTTAACTTGAGTTATTGTGTCAAAGTGACTGATTGTAATGGAATAGAGAGAGGTTATTGCTGTAAGCCCAAAGATAGTTTTCAATAGGAACATGAAGGTTAGGAAGAAAAAAGAAGAATGCAGACAAATACCCAGTGGGGAAGGTTCACTCTTTATCTTGTGCTCTGGCATGGAAAAAGCTTGGGAACAACCCATGCCTAGAGCCTGCCCAAAGGCTTTCTGGGGAAGCACTTACTGAACTCGTGATCCTGTCCTCTGACCAGCAGCCGGTTGAGCTCTCTGATAAGGGCTACTGTACTGAGTAAAGTGCACTATATACCAGGCTTCAGACAGTAAAGAGAGAATTGCACCACAATAAATTTTAGGATTAAATAAACAAATTTATTTTCGGATTATGTTTTCTGGAGAATTTAATTTGTAAGAGACTATCTACTTAGAGTATTCTGGAAAATTGATACCTGGAACTTTGAAATGAATGTTATCTTAGAGATCTTCAGTCCAATGAATTGATCACAAATATGCACATATGGAAATTAGGTCTAGCAGCAGTGTGCCATCTCCAGTAATCTCCTGTATGTCTCTGAATCCTTTCTGGATTGCCTCCAAAACATACACCAGGCAGCATTAAAAGCGCTAACACCCTAGCTCCTCTGAAGTCCGTGTGTTGGCCGCCATCCAGCCCCTCACCTCGTGTGCACGCTGTGCCGCTGGCTCGGGGGCAGCAGTCGCATGAGCTTCTTTGAATCCATCAAGCTCACTAAACTGCTCCCAGTGTCAGGCCTTTGGAATAGCCATGCACTCGCCCCTCCCCCCAAGCTCTGTGCCCTCCCTTCCCCAGTTAACTCTGAGCTTTTATTCCTTCTCTGGGTCTCAGTGCAAGCTTCTCTCTTCCTTGGGAAATCTGTGCTGACCGCTTTTTGACCAGGCTTGATTTCTCTACTCTTCATATAGTCTCTATAAGAGAACTGTGCTCCTTGTCCATGCCAATCACACAGTCCTATGAGGCAGCTATTTGCGTGTCCTTGTCTGATTACCTACCTGACCTACAGTCTCATCTCATCCACTAGAGCATGAACTTCCTGATGGTAAAGATTATGTTCCTTTTACTCACAAGTGTATATGGCCCAGAAAAATCATTTGAAGGCTACTGTTACGATATATACCTGCAATAGCAGATCAACTTTTCACTTGAAATTGCTGAGACTGTTTACAATTTGCTTAAGTGAGAAAAAAGTATAATTGAACAGTGCATGCACGTGTTGCAAGCCACTCAGTCTGCTAAATCGCTAGAAACATGGGAAACAAAACTACTAGATAAGCATGGTACATTGCTTGGAAGAATCAAAAGTTTACTCATGTATTACGGTAGGGGGTAGTTGGCGAGGTATTTTTATATCATAACATCATGGAGTTTTAAAATGAGAGAAATTTAAAAACATTGTTGCAATGTGGACCACTCATCTAGGGACTGCTCCTCAGACTTCCTGTCACCCCTCACCAGGACCAGCCTCCAGAAATGTGCATGGCACCATTATGTATAGACCATGTACAGAAACATTAAGGAGTGCTTAAAAGACAGCATTATGAAAGCATATTCCAGCCAGGTTTCGTGGTGCATGCCTGTAGTCCCAGCAATTGAGAGGCTGAGGCGGGAGGGTCCTTGCAAGTTTCAGATCAGCCTGGGCTACAAAGTGAGCTCAAGGCCAGCCTAAGCTGTATAGCGAGACCCTGTCTGGGGTGGGGGAGGGGGAGACACATTCTAAATGTGGAAAGATCCTTTTTCTCTAGTTTAAAACTAATACATGATAACATGTAAGCGAATGCTTACAAAAGATCTATAATAATCCAAACATTTAATGAAAAGTATTTCACCCCCATATATACACGCACAGGAATGAGAGAGAACTAAAAGTGCCCAGCAAAGCTAATGAGGAATGGCAGTCAGTGCTCTGGCCAACTTTGAATTTGAGTTCAAATTTTTGAACTAAAACCTGTTCAAAACCAGTGCTATAAAAAATGAAATTTTGGCTGGTGAGATGGCTCAGTGGTCTAAAGCACCTACTTAGAACAAGCTAAGCTAAGCAAAGCACAGGGACCGCGGTTCAATCCCCCAGCACCACCCCCTGGTGAGCTGAGCTGGCCACACACACACACACACACACACACACACAAAATAAATAAATAAATGTTTAAAAAAAATGAAATTTTAAAAAAAGCTAGTAACTGGAACAGACATCTCAATTAAGGGACTTGTACACACACACACGAGGGAGGAAAAGAGAGTTTAGGGATTTGTTTCTTTTATGTGGAGATTATTTCCTTCAACCATAGTCTTATGTTGAGCATTCATAAAATAATCATTTACAATTTCAGCAAAATAACATCATATTCCTGCAGAGCTTTAGAAAATGACCTGTGGGGGCTAATAGGAAATAGGGGATGGAACAAGTGTATGTATGAGCCTTTGTTCTATTCCAAAGAGCTGACAGTCTAGAAAGCTCGCAGATCACTATTTATGACTCATACCCTTCCACCCACAACTTTCAAGCTCTTCACTAGGACTTCTTGTATTACCCTAGCTTTTAAATCTACTGCTTCCCACTGTTTTCCAATCACATGTTTTCTCTCTTTGTAGGCACCTTTAAAAAGATGGGCCTAGGTATGGTGGGCCAAGACATTATTCACCCAAACTGACCTAAGATCTCCTAAGTTGGCCATGGCTTAGTTACTGCTGAAGCACCAGTCTCCTCTTCTGTCACACCTACCCTCTCCTACTTTGAGCTACCTGAAAGAAAGCATCCAGCTCAGTGAAGGCTAAATTCTTTCCTCCAGTCAGTGCTCAATGCTGATTGAAACTGTCCTTGTTCCCTATCTGAATACGTTCTAAAATCTATCCAGTAGTAACTTACTCCAGCCTGTTGCATTTTGCCACAAGTCCTTCACGTTTCCTGATCACACATTTGTGTTGCTCTTCTTGAAGCCCTGGACACAGTCACAGGGTGAGGGAACACCCTGATTTGCATCCTGTCTAGAGTAAAAGCTACTTCTGAACTGAATCCTGCCAACCTCTTTCCTGGGGACAAAGCTTTGCCTTTTGTAGATACCTCAACAGCTCTTTCTCTGAGTTTCTCTTCCTTTTATCCCTTTGTTATCTCTCCCACCCTGATTTCCCTCTTTCTCTACTAGGTTTTTATTTTACTTTCAGTTTGTTTTGTCATCAGCTCTGCTTTTGAGCTTTAATCTTGATTCTTTGAGTCTGTTTTGGCCCCAGAGGTTATTGGTTTCCTACTAATGCTTTCTTCATTTGCCTCCTGTCACCAGCTCTCCACCCTCCTCCAACATCCTCACACACATGTACACACTCAAGAATGTAGCTACACTCACGTTGTAGAGGAAATGTTCACATCACTTTATACATGGCAAGGGTATACAGATTCCATTTCTATTGACTGGACATAACGATGTCTATGGGGTAATAGTGAGGGACGCTAGCAGTAACTCCTCTTAAGAGATTCTGCACCAGGTAGGGTGTCAAAAGTTGGGTAACCAATGGCCGACTTGCTTTCCACCACAGACAGCTTTCCCCTGTACAACTGTACAAATTCCTGTTACCCATCTCTAGTCCTGTCCATGATGGACAGTTGTATCAACAAGTTTTTATAATGCCACTTCCTGGGAGCAAGATAGAAACTCACACTCTCTTCCCAATATGACTGCCTTCTCCAAGGTTCTGCATTTATTCCATACCAGAGAGTAGATCCTAGTAACTCAGGTGGTTGGCTCCAATGCCTTCAAAGGAAGTCCAGATTTCACAATGCAGCATCTTTAAATGCTGCTGTCTTAGAATCTTCAGCGGACACTAGGGCTTATTAGATACTGAGATGAGCGATGGAAGAAGACTTAGATGCTTGCTCCCTGGAGGTCTTTAAAAGCAGAATGAATTCTCGTCTGTCTTGGATGATTATGTAGGATACTGCTGGTAGGCCAGGGGATAGACTAGCTCATCATCCACACATAATATTTATTAAACTCCTGGGCATTCATGATACTGTCCCAGATTCCATCTATAAATTAAAAGATAATTTTAAAAATGAGGGCCCTGGGGCTGGTGAGATGGCTCAGTGGTCTAAAGCACCTACTTAGAACAAGTTTAGCAAAAACACATGGACCGCGGTTCAATCCCCAGCACCACATGCCAGCCAGCCCCGCCCCCTGGTGGGCTGAGCTGGCCACACACACACACACACACACACACGCAAAAATAAATAAATAAATAAATAAATATAAAAATAAGGGCCCTACTCTCAAGTTTTTATCTAATGAAATAAAAGGGTTTTATAGCATACAAGTAATATAATGAATGTCAACAGTCCTTTAATTTCTCAGATCATGTGGTTTTCTTTTCTTTCGCCTCTCTTACTCCTTCAGTTGAAGCTACAGAAAGCAAGGGTTTTAGTGAGCTTTCTTTAAGCCTGTATTTTCCAAGAGCTTGTGAATGATGCAGGATGTGAGAAGATAGCAAAAGAATTAAGTGGGGCAGAAAGCACATAGTGGCCTCAGTTCTATCATGCAGAAAGCAAGAGGCTGCTGAGTTTGGTCTCAAAGGATCCTTCACTTTCTAACATCCTGGGATTCTAGGTCAGGGTGTAATTAATGTCAAAGGGAAAAGAAAGACTATAATGAGGTGGGAAGAAAGCAAATCCTTGAATACTTTTCCCCGTCAGAGCCATAAAAAATTGACCAGGAGTCTATTTGAGGCCAATTGCTTTTTTGTTTGTTTGTTTTTTTAAAAATGAGGTTGTGGGGGCTGGAGAGATGGCTCAGTGGTCTAAAGCACCTACTTAGAACAAGCTTGGCAAGGCATCAGGGACCGCGGTTCAATCCCCCAGCACCAC
>NW_004524686.1:2919915-2945165 GCF_000260255.1 Octodon degus | reverse complement strand
TCTCTCTCTCTCTCTCTCTCTCTCTCTCTCTCTCTCTCTCAAATAATAAATAAAAAAAAAATTAAAAAAAAAAAAATGAGGTTGTGTTCTTTGAGAGCCGGCAATATCACAGAAAGGCCCCCTGGCTGAGAAGTGCACATAGGTGTGCAGGCCTTAGAACCAGATTCTACTGGACCCGCTCCCTGAGCAAAGCCCAGGCTATGGCCCTGCAGATTGTCATTTTCAGATCTATGCTGTCTAAAACATAGCCCAGAAAGGCCAAGTTGAATGCACATTTATATGTTCATTCCCGTGCCTTTGTAAGAAAGTTTCTCAGCTACATCCTTGGTCCTTCTTACCACCGTGGTGCCGCAGAGGGCTGCGACCAGCTCACGTGTCCTTTGGGCCCACTCTGTGTGGCCAGTTGGGACAGGGCACACAAATCCGCTTAGCTCCACTGCCACACCAGGTACAGGTCTTGCCAAAGGGAAGAAGATAAATTGCAGCCTCCCTCACACCACTGTACCCGGCCCAATCTAACAACAAGGCAGCCCTCGAGCCAGTGGGAGAGCCAAAATATTCTATACTTGTGTGCCTCCCTATAAAACAAAGAAGTGGCTAAATGTGCTTTATGAAGAGTTTCTCTGATTTCTTTGCCATGAAAAGAAAATCATGGGCAACTTTCCAGTTCACTTTCAGGAAAGCTGGTGTTGTATGCACTAAAATTGTTATAATATATTCTTCTTGTTTGGTTTATTGGGTATTTCCTTCTCTAGGGAATACACAGGTGGCTAGTGAGGTGGCTCTCTCTCTCTCTTTTTTTTTTATAGGTTGATTTTTGTTTGTTTGCTTATTTATTTATTTATTTAGGCAGAACCAAGGATTGAACTCAGGCCCTTGCACTTGCCAGGGAAGTGCTTATTCCACTGAGCCACCTCCCCGGCAAGGTGGCTCTCTTAATGCAATAAAGTTCTTTGGTTGACGTAGCTCTTTCTGCTGCTGCCTTACATATGAGAGGAGTGAATTTCTGTAGGCTAATTCCTGGACCATTCCCATCTGCTGACTTCATTGGCTTTATAATTTTTTTCATTTTTTTAAAAATTAATTTTTTATTAATGCATGTTTGCAGTGTAGTGATTACCTTCATTGAAGGAAGTTGGTACATGTACATAACCCATCTTATTTTTAGCTAAAACATTGAATTTACTTAGGCAAACAAATGTGAAATGTACATTTAATTTTCCAATAATTCGCTCAGTTAACTACTGTAAAGAAGATCTTTAATTTGGTTTACTCAAAATGAATGTACAGATATATACTCACATACATAAGTAGTTCCAATTTGATCAGTATATAATGGACCAGTCTTCTGATTTATTTAATTATTTATTTTGTTAACTATTTATTTTAATCTACTATATGACTGTAAATATTTAAATATTTTGTCTTTTTTTGAAGACAGGGTCTCACTTTGCAGTTCAGGTTGGTTTGATAGCCCAGGCTGGTCTCAAACTTGCAGTGATCGCCGGGCCTCATCCTCCTCAGTGCTGGGATTGTAGCCGTGCACCACTGCACCCAGCTAAAGGAAGATTCTTAAATTATAATTTTATCTCTGGGTGTCATGGTGTGTGCATGGTATGTGCTAATCCCAGCACTCAGGAACCTGAGGCCGAAGGAACACCATGAGTTGGAGGCCAGCCTGGGATCACAGGAATCTGTCTCAGAAAAAAAAGCCTACTATAATTTTATCTACCTCTTAACATTTTAGGCTTCCAAACACATTATACAACTAAGTTACTTTCAATACTAAATGACTAACCTATTTTTAAAGTGTATCATTTCTTACCAGGCATGGTAGTGTATGCCTGTGATCCTGCTACCTGGGAGGCAGAGGCAGGAGATCACTGCAAATTTGAGGACTAGGTAGTGAGACCCTCTTTCCAAAACAAAACAGAAATATGTAATTTCTCTTAGGATGTAAGAATAAAACTTTGCATAACTTGCCATTAAACAACTGTACTTTTTTTTTTTTTTTTTTTTTTTTGGCAGAACCAGGGATTGAACTCAGGCCCTTGCACTTGCCACAGAAGTGCTTATTCCATGGAGCCATCTCCCCAGCCCAAATCTGTACATTAAATGATGACTTTTCCAGTTTCTGATAGTGTAGGGGATTTTATTTATTTATTATTTATTTATTTTATTGGGAAACAAATAGCAATGAGACAGTTTCAAAACAGGTCAGTAGGACAGTTAAAATAATTAGTACATTGCATATTGTTGCCTTTGTAGTATTTATTCATAGTACAAGATGGAGACATGATATCCTGTCCAAATGTGTAGGGGATTTTAAATACAAAAGAATGGATAAAAAAAAGATTCTCATGCCAGATATTTAGTATTTATTCTCAATTTCAGAAATGGAACTAATTTTACTCCTTTATAGTCAGCTATTAATGGTTCCAATTCTATTTATTTATCTATTTATTTATTTATTTGGCCAGATCAGCCTGCCCTGAGGGCCGGCATCACATGTGATGCTGGAGATTGAACCTCAGACCCCTGTGCCTGCCTAAGCTTGCCTGTGCAGGCACTGTAGACTTGCTGAACTATCTCACCAGCCCAGTGGTTCCAGTTTTAAGAGACAAATAATATACAAATGACTCTTAGTGCTCTTGAATATACATGTAAAAAGCAGAGCAGAGCTAAGCTTCCGTTGACTGTTGCAAGCTCTCTGGAGCAAGCTGACTTAATAAATGTAAGAGGAGAGGGCCTGGGGCTCCAGTTTCCTCCTGAGCTGTTAATTTTTGAGCAATTTTCTTAACCAGTCTAAACATATAGTCACTCTGTTTATTGTCTGTGCATCAGGTCTACCTTGAAGAGTATTTGTTAATATTATAATGCTCATATAAATTATTAATCATTGTTTTTCACAGTGGATATTTAATAACTGATAGCTGGATGTCAGTGTCTCAAATTTTGCTCCTTTCCAAGACTATGAATTCTTTGGCAAAAAGAATTACAGCCCCTGGTACAGACTCTCCTCCTCCTCCTCCTCCTCCTCCTCCTCCTCCTCCTCCTCCTCCTCCTCCTTCTTCTTCTTCTTCTTCTTCTTCTTCTTCTTCTTCTTTTCAGATAGGGCCTTTCTGTGTAATTCAGGATGGCCTTGAATTCACTGTGTAATCCTGGCTGGCCTCAAACTCATGGCAGTCATCCAGCCTCAGCCTCCCATGTACTGAGATTACAGGCGTGTGCTGCCATGCCCAGAGAAGATTTCCTGTCTTTAGAGCTTAGGCATTTTATATGATTTTTCTTTCCTTTGAACTTCATAAAATCTGATTTTCTGATGTCCTTTTTCTTTTTCCTGGTATCAAAACACTTTTTATATTGTTAGGTGTCCTCAAATCTGGCATGGGCATTTTTTTCTCAGACCATTGAATAATTAGTTTCTCTTTTTTTGGTTAGAATTAAATTCTAACTAATTCTAAGTAGTAGTTCTGGTTGTTTCTTCTATCATATGTGAAACAGCTACTTTACGAGTTACTAATGTATTGAATGCTTTTACTGTAAGAACTTCAACAGGTGCCCTAGTAGCCAAAGTCCCTTCTACTGTGTCTTCCTTGTGCCAATTTTGTATTTTGTAGAGGCAATGTAAAGTTATAGGATATATCCTGCTAAGACAAATTAATTATACTTATTCTAGGCAAATTTATATTCATAGATTTAAAGTATCAACTTTATGCTATTCCATTTTTAGCACTCCCTTAGATTCTAGATTCAATATCTTTGCATCCATGTTCTCATTCA
This sequence comes from Octodon degus, assembly GCF_000260255.1. Lineage (NCBI taxonomy): Eukaryota > Metazoa > Chordata > Mammalia > Rodentia > Octodontidae > Octodon > Octodon degus. The sequence goes on along the minus strand of NW_004524686.1, from coordinate 2,941,382 downwards.
TTTTGTAATGAAAAACAGAGCCAGGGACCGGAATGTAACTCAGCGCCACAGCACCTGCCTGGCAAGCACAGGGCTCTGGGTTCAATTCACAGTACCAAAAAATGGAAAGGAACGAAGGAAAGGAGGGAGGGAGAGAGGGCGGCAGGCAGGAAGGAAGGATACGGAAAGGAAAGGAAAAAGAAAAGAGAAAAAGCAAAGCAAAGCCAATTCCAGGCATATATATTTCTAAAGATAAGTCTGAGGCTTGGGTTTAACCTGCTTTTTTCCCCCTTTTGATTGAGTTAGTATTTTTAGTTGCAAGTAATAGAAAACTAACTTTTAAACTGACTTTTTTTTTAAAAAGTATTTTTAAAATTTTTTTATTTTATTTTTTATTTTAGGGAAGGGTCTACAGGGTGTTCAGGATCTCTCACCTTGGTTCACTATTGGACTCCTGGTGATCCGCCTGTTTATAGCCTCCCAAGAGCTGAGATTATAGGTGTGCACTCAGTCTCAATTGCTAGCCTTGGGGGCAGGGCCGGCAGTGCCATTCTGGGACTCAAACCCTTGGCCCCTGCATCTGCTTGCATGCGCTTTAATCCATTGAACTTTTCGGCCGGCCCAAAATATTTTAATTATTGTTCTCCCTCTTCTTCAAGGTTAAGCACCCAATATCTACCATGTTAGATTCATCGTCTCTTTTTGCTTTTCCATCGGGTAGGAAATGGAAATTGAATGTACGTTGCCTTCAATCTCAAGAAGGCTGCTGTTGTTAGAAAGACATCATAACGTGCCAGAAAGAAAGCAGCAGGTAGAACTGGTCATGTCTATCTGTGTTTTTGTTTCTTGTTTTTTGCTTATTTTTAGACAATCTCACTATGTAGTACAGGCTAGCCTGGAACTTGTTTATGTAGCCAGGGTAGCCTCAAACTCATAGCAATCCTCCTGCCTTAGCTTCCCAAGGGCTAGGTTTACAGGCATGCTCCACCATGCCTGGCTTGTCTATGTTTCACACTGAGGAAACAAAAGTATTCCCGGGAGCCCCTAGTAAACCTCCCCTTACCACTACTTGACCATTGTGTGTCACATGGACATGCCTTTCAGCAAGGATATTGGGGAAAGTTTAGCTTTTCTAGGCTATATAATGAAACACGGCAAGAAAGCTTGTAATGACTCGGGCCAGTCAGCCAACAGCTTCTACCACAGTTTTGAAATATAAACTGTCAGGGACTTGACACGCACTAATTTTGCTGGCATCCTCCTAGACCTAGACAGCTGTTACTTATGGTTCTTTGCAAAGCCAGAAAGTATTACAGTAAAATCTGGTGCCTACTGCCCTTGGATTTGCTAAACTATATTAGCCAAACTTGTCAGATGAAAAGAATCTTTTAAAATACATATTAAACAAAAATATAAATTTCTTGTATTTTTCCCCTAGAAGAGATCAGCTATCTTAGAAGTAAAGTTGGAATTTATAAATTCTTTTTAAATACACCAGTGGATTTTTCTTATCACTGACATTTGAGCATTATTGGCTTTTCCTTTTTGGCTTGTTGCTCCTGTGGGGCCATGGTATCGGAGCAATGGGTCAGTCCAGTGCTGTGGCCGCCGGTGGTAGACATTAGAATATCCCGGATGACAAGATTATGTTTCTGGACCCATAGAGTGACCTGTCCCACATATACCCTTTGGTCTTCATTCTCACCATTCTTACTGAAATCTGTTGTCTCCATTATCTCATAATCTCAATTCCTAAAATTGTTCCTCAAAAAGTTTCCATAGTTTTGGTCTCTGCCTTCCTCCTTTCTTCCTACTGTCATACCACACAAAGTCCATTCCGTGTTTTAATGATTCAACTTCCCTGTTCAGGAATTATAGTGGGTCTCTAGTAAATATTTATTTTATCTATTCAATTCTAGGATTAACTTTCTCTTACCAGCAATCAATCTTTTCTATATATTTAATACTTCTAGTCAGTGCTCCAGTGGTACCTCAGTTCACTAACTTTTTTCTTTCCATGATTCTGGTCACCAACTAAACTGGATGAAAACCTAATCAAATTCAATGGTTAAATTCAATGTTGACCTTGTGGGAATTTGATTCAGTTCTCATCCAATTTGGTTGTCAACCAGAAATGTGAAAAGCACTAAGTTCGTGAACTGGGGCACCACTGTACCTGATTCATTTGTTAATGCACAAGTGGCCCAGATGCTGTCTACAGGCATCTGTCATGAATCTCCTTGGTTCTGCAAGGCTAGAAACCTGGGAACATTTCTCATTTTCTTTTGCTAGCAGGATTTCAGATACATTTGAGCACCAAGTAGCTATATTAGTGAGAGATTTGAAAGGCAGAAAAGGGCCAACAACCATCCCTAGCTTTTTTCTGTTAGTGGTTCCGGGCAGCCCTTGAAGTCAGCAGGGTTTCCAGCAGCCTCCAAACTTTGGAAGCCAGAAGTTCTTTGATGTTTTGTTTAAGGATGTGTCAGGCACCACCCTGCTCACTAGGGAATCTATAGAGAGAGCAAATAGTCACAGTGGAAACAAACTCTCATTTACATGTTTTTATACATCAACTTTCCTTTTTATATAAGATTGGAAGAAGCATAACAACGTAGCACAGGAATATGGAGGAGACCAAGATGTTTTTAAATAGTAAATAAGTAGTTGACTATCACACAAAGAGTTCTTTTTAAATGCTAATATTTACAACTAATAGTAGTATTTACAACTTTATGTTCTTTTATCTATGACCTGGGACAATGGGCTTTTCCATAAGTAAAATAATGTAATTCAAGTTTAAACAATAATCATATTGGATAATTAAATGTTTAAAAACTCATGCTAATTTTCTGGCTTTTTCTTTTGACACTGTGTTAAATATTGTGGGAATTTTAAACATTTTACTTAATACATAGTGATCTTTAAAAAGTGCATTTTAGTAATGCATCCACTGTAGGATCAGGGTGGCATGTGCCTATAATCTAAGCTACTCAGGAGGCCAAGAGAAGAGAATCCCAAGTCTGAAGCCAGCCTGAATAGTTTAATAACACTTTGTCTGAAAATAAAATTAAAAAGACTGGAGGTTGTAGCTCATTGGCAGAGCAACAATGTTGGGTTTGATCCTCAGTATCTTTCACTCCCTAAAAAAGGAAAGAAAGAAAAAGGAATGATTCTGCCCTACCTGCCTATATTGACAATACAATTTTTCAGGTAATGAAAATAAAAATATGCATTCATGAGTATATTAAGGTATTTAGTTTTTTGAAAATTATGCTTATTAGCCATTTCTGGTGTCACACACCTGTGCTCCCAGCAGTGAGAGAGGCTTCAACAAAAGTACTGAAAGCTCTAGTCCCTCTTGGACAACTCAGTGAGACCTTGTCTCAAAATAAAAAATCGAAGTGATACAGCATCTGTGAGTTCAATCCCAATACCACTGAAAAACAACTTTATATTCTTTTTCTTAATAAATGAAAATTTAAATATATTATTAAGTACACACAGAGTTTACATTCAAAGACCCATCATGAGTACATGCTCACATTACAGTTACTGGAAACAGCAGAGCTTAAGTGCACGTGCAAGTCCCTTCACGGGGCGAACCCTGACCCTTGCACTAACAGGAGGCTGGTGAGGTTTTTTTTTTTTTCACTGTGATATTGTAATTGTTAGTAACAATTTTTTTAAATATATTTTTTGGGGTTTTGTTTTGTTTTGTTTAGTTTGCACGAATCCTTTCTTTCTTCTTCTTCTTCTTTTTTTTTTTTTTTTGTATTTTAGGGAAGGATCCATAGGATGTTCAGGGTCTCACTACTAGGTTAGACTCATAGTGATCTGCCTGTTTACAGCCTCCCAAGAGCTGGGATTACAGGCATGTGCCACCATGCCCAATCTCAGTTGCCTTCTCATTGCACCCTAAGAGCTGGGCTGGTACAGCAGGCCCGGGGATCACCCCGGCCCCTGTGCCTACTTGCAGGAACTTTAACCCACTGAGCTATTTGGCTGGCCCTGGTGACAATTATGAGTAGTCAAAGCCTTTTATATCTGTATTCCTGTCATTTTATATCTGCCATTACACAATGGTCTGTCCTATTTATTGGTCATGTTTATCGTTCACTCTGTTCTGCATGCTTAAAGACCCATGGGGGAAAATTTTTTTTTTGGTTGATGACATTTTAAGTCTTTTCTATCCTTAAATCCTTAATGCTTGTTAGGTTGATTCTAGAAGATGAAGACTAGTAATCAGAACTTACAGTATCATGACTTTTTAACAGTTGTTCATTGCCAAGATAAACAGTTGGATGTCTTTGCTTATCTGTTTTCCCAGGGAGACAGCACCGGCAATATTTTTTAAAAGTAGAACATTCTTCCTAGTCCGTTCTACCAGTGGCTCAAAATCATGACACATTTAAAAATATTAGCATCATACATTTTCTTATGGAGTTTTATTCTTATTTTTCCTGGAGTTGCTAATTACCTTTGTCTCATTTTTTTTCTCTGCTATGTGTAAGAATCTATGGCATAGATGCACTATGATATACCATACATTTCCAGTATTGTTGAACATTTAGATTGTTTTCCTTTTTTGGCCAGGGAGATGGTTCGTTGGAATAAGCCCTTCCCTGGCAAGTGCAAGGACCTGAGTTCGATCCCGGTTCAGCAAAAAAAAAGTAGATTGTTTTCCTTTTCCATATGAACAATGCTTTACTTAACATCTTGCCCATCCATTTTGTATACATACAAATTTCTGTAAGGTAGAAATCTAAGGTGAAACTGCTAGGCCGAAAAAGATGTGCATTCTAATAACTACTGCCAAACAGCCTTCAGGAAGGCACTGCCATCTGCATCCCTATCAGCACTGTTTGGAAAGGTGTAACTGGACAGCATTTCTCACACTTTCTTTAACCATTTTAATTTCTGCCATCTATATTAGTGTCTTAATTTGCTTTCCCTTGATTATTACTTTCATTTTCATAAGCCTTATTACTGTTTGGTAATTCATCTCCAATGCATTTGATTTTCTTTTTTTTTCATGAGCAGAATATATTTATTGAGGGAAAGAAAATTCCTATCCTGGAGAGGGACAGAAGGGGGGCCCGAGCAGGTTGTCCTCCTGATTTTCATTGTTTTATTTTTCAAAACTTATCAGTTGTGTTTAGGATTCCTCATGTATTTCAAATGTTAATTCCTTTTTTCAAAGTAAGCTACACGGATAGCCATCCAGTACATCAATTGTCTTTCAAGTGTGTTGTGTCTTTTGTCAAACAGAAACATTAATTTTCAGGTAGTTAAAAAGCCTGACTTTTTCCTCTATAGATTTTACATGGTGGTTTGCTCAAGATAGGCTTCCCTAGCTGAAGGTAATAATCACACCCTCCCATATGCTGGAAAATACTTTTACAGGTTTCTTTTCATGTTTGTCTTTTTTCCTCCCGTAAATGTTATGCTTATATAGGTGCTGAAGTAATCTTCAATCTGTATGTAGTTGTGACACATTATGTACAAATTCTCTACCTCATGGTTGAAAGGCAACATTGTGACAACTCTAGAACATTTTATTTTATTGATATTTTTGTGGGACTAGGGACTGAACCCAAGACTTTGAAATGAACTACATTCCTGACCCTTAAAAAATAGGAGGGGCTGGGGATAGTGCAGTGACACAAGTGTGTGCCTGCCTGGCAAGCACAAGGCCCGAGTTTGATTCTTAGTACCAAAAAAGGCAGATTAAACTGGTATGTTGGCCAGACCACTAACTTGTGATCCTTCTGCCTTAATGTTTGAAGACGCTGAGATTGTAGGCATATGCCATTGCACTTAGCTCAAGGCCCCATTTTTGTCCTGGAGGTTGAACCCAGGGTCTTTGTACTCAGCTGCTTCTCCAGCGCATGCACGCACACGCACACACACACATGCATGCATGCATACACACACATACACATATACCACTACTTCTTTATTTTTTGTTTTGAGACAGTGTCATGGTAACTTGGTACCATAAATTGCTCAAGCTGTGCTCCAACTGATCATCCTCCTGTCTCAGCCACTCAGAGTACTGGGGTTGCAGGTGTGTGCCGTCGTACCTGGCCTTCCTACACACTTTAAATCATCCCTTTTGCACCTTCTTGCCCCTCTCCCATTCCAGAGGCAACACTGGCCGGTGTGTGACACCTTTCTAGTATCACTAGTAATTGCAGTGCCTACTATCCCAGTATCCATTCCTTTCTCTCCCTGGAGGCCATTCTTAGGATTTGCCAAGGTCCTGTTCTCTCCTCAGTAAGACTGCACTTCTTAGGTCCCACAATGTTAGTTGGGGTCCTGTAACTAATTCAAGCCAGGAGCTTCTGAGTGAATGGGTATGTTATGTACAACGCACACTCTTGGGAGGCTTTGTGGCTTCTTTTCTGAGTATTTGAGTTGGGGTGGTGGGGCCTGTAAGGGAGGCACTGTACAGAGAGCGGCTGCCTTGCCAGCTTGCTTGAAGGACGTGGTATCTGTGAGAGATCTCTACTATGCTAAGCCGCTAAAGCACAGTCTTCAGGCTTATGTTTATTACCACATCAGAAGTCAAATGAGTAAAGTATGATGCATTTCTCAGGCAACTTTGATTCTGCTCTATTTTCTTTTCTTTCTTTTTTTTTTTTTTTTTTTTTTTTTGTGGAACCGGGGCTTGAACTCAGGCCCTTTAGTTTGCTAGGGAAGTGCTTATTCCACTGAGCCATCTCCCCGGCCCCTTTATTTTCTTAAAGTTGACATTTTGCACCCTTTGACACTTTATCATTTGGAGCACATGATAAAGCAAAATAACTTTCAATTGATTTGAAAATTGCCAATGTTAATTATTCATTATTTACTAACCACACACCCAGAACCAGATTCAGTGAATAAAAAATGAACACTAGAGACCCAGCCTCTCTTGTCCTGTAGAGGAGGGGTGGAGGAGTAGTTGTTAAGGGTATGGCTTTGCTGTCAGATGACTTAAATTTGACTAGTGACTCTGCCTCTTACTAACCCAGTAACTCTAAATGACCTAGTTAACCTCTCAGAGCCTAATGTCTTTATCAGTATGGTTAAAGTGAGGTAATGCTTGTAAAATGTTTAAAACTTGAAAACCAACAATAAGCAGTCAACAAGTATTAGTTGTTATTATCACTGGGCCCATTGACCTGGAATATCAAGAGGTATATATATGTATAGCATATATAAACTATGCTCCCAAAATGTAAAGCCAACATTATCAAATTATACCCCAATTTATACTGCCAATGTATCTCCTGCCAAATACTACCAATTTATCTCTTGCCTCATAAGAGTGTATTTACCATTAAACTAGCAAAAAAAGTTCAAAGGCCCTAAGAATTTGCCATTATAAAAGGTACTTCATTCTGCCATCTCTATATTTTTTGACCCAAAATTGATTTATTTATCAAAGTAAAATACTTTTAAACATATGTAAAATTGCAAAATAACTGGTATTTTTTCAATAAAGACATCTATATGGAATTTTGTTAATATGTAATGGCATGTGAAAAAAATGCATGTTTATCCACTTTCACTCCATTGTAATGTCAGCTTATTGAACAATACCTCATAAAATCACTAGTTGTGTAGCTAGGACATTTACCAGTAGAGCTGTCTTCCACTGGTATATATATTTTCATCTCTCTCATGTGGCTGACTCTTCTATTTTGGTGACTGGCTAGAACAGCAATCTGTATCATGAATGTGCGAGTTGGTTTCTTGTGATTGTCAGTTACAGGAACGAGAATCCAGCCACTTGGTTCCACCAATTCAAGTTGCCAAATTTCTTAAAGATTATGAAAATTACTTCCTACTCTGAGATCTTGTTTAGCATGTAGCTTTCATCAGACTTGTGGTCTGCATAAATACATGATGTCTTCACTGTCATTTTACTTCTAACCTAAGTATTCACTAAATGAGGCCGGGAGCCATCTCATTACCAGTAAGTTTCTAGATTGTCATCACAATCACTATAGTTTTAGTGTTTAATTCTCAACAATCTAGGGAATCTGACTAAAAACAACCTAGACAATATATAAATATGATGTCTAGTTCATGGACTAAAATTATTAGTTAAAAATGTAAAAACTTTGTATGTTAAGCTTATGGATAAATATTGCACATATACAATACTTAAAGCCACATAGATATGCACACAGATAAGTGGAGTTCTTCCTATAGAATGTGCTACATTTATTTTTGACTCTGTGCTTTACTTGCCTGTTATGCAAGGTCACAGAACTAGTCAGTATCAGAGACAAGATTAGAATCAGTAAGTGTTCTTTTCATCACAACTCTGTCTCATAGAAAAAAAAAAAAAAAACACCTTTGACTTACCAGAGCTGTAGTCAACACGGAAAAGATAGTAATATATTACTCATGCATACAATTTTATTACTAGACCATATAACCTTATCTTTAATGGAGCTTTCAATATTTTCTCTGTAAATACAAACCACTTCCTTTGTGCACCACTGCAGCTAAATTATTAATAAGCATAGTAGAAAGCAAGGTCTTCATTGGAACTGTAGATCTAATATTGGATCAATTACAAAATCTCACTTGTTTCTTCCGGCAAAGTGCTATATATTTTTATTATTGTAGGCCCTTCTACGACATCCTCTTAAAGCTCAAAATCTAATTCCTAAAGGAGAAGAAAGCTAACATTTACTGTGAACCTTACATTTATATGCTAGAGAGAATCTTCACATAAACATAGACGTTCAACAAATCCACGATTAACTCAAATATAAACATTATATTTAATTTTATTTTTGTTTTATGGGTCACACACAAAAGAGCCCATAGAAAAGCATACCTAGGGAAAGTCCTATAATTGTCTCATCATTTTTATTTTTGTTTGGGCTAAAGTTTGAATCAAGAGACTCATGAACTATAACAAATTGTTCCCAGTGCTGTGAAACTTGAAATTGTGAATTGTTCATGAATGTGATATGTGTATGTGTTGATTATAACCAATTTAAGGTTGGTGTTAAAATACGTAAGATTCAGTAGGATTATAACCCTGAAAAACTTTCTGTAATCTCACTGTCTAGAGAATTCCACTATCACTTGTTTGTTTGTTTGTCTTTTTGAGACAGGGGCTTGCAATGCAGTTCAGGCAGGCCTCGAGCTCACTTTGTAGCCCAGGCTGGTCTCAAACTCACAACAATCCTCTTACCTCAGCCTCCTGACTGCTGGTATTACAGGCGTGCAACACTAGGCCTGACCGATATTTTGATATATATATTTCAGAATTTTTCTATATCTGTGTATATATGTTATGACATCTGTGTTATCACTGTTAAAGGTCCCATATTTTCCCCTTGTTTAATATCTGTGTACTATAGTTTATATTAAAATATCGTTGGTCAATTAAGTTATTCCCAATTTTAGCTATCATAAATGTCCTAGTAGAAATGGAGAGTCAGATTCTTCAAAACAGGATATAGGAGCTATCACAAGTAAAATCACTTAGCTAGGTCTTTTTTTGTCTGTACACCCAGCCCTTTGTCCCTTCATTCTTCTTTTCTTCACGTATGGTAACCTTGAAGAATGTGGTTACAGAAATCCATAGTATATAGTTAATTCAATTCTAATGTCAATTCTGATTCCTAACTAGAGCAATTACTAAGTGTCCATGAAATAGGGATAGTTGAATTTAAATTCTAAAATGCCCAATTCTGATTATTAATTAACTTTGTGAAAGCCTATTCCCATTAATTATTCTCCAGAATAAAAATAGGGAAACCTAGCTACAAGGGACAGGTTGACTATTCATCGGAATTACCTGAGAAATTTAGCATTTGTTCCTCAGTCTTGATGTATACCTATGACTTTAGGGTAGGACTTAGGAACCTACATTTTCAGAAATGTCCTGATCTCCCACTACATCACAGGCTGGGACACGTTAGAGGAGATGTGATAGGTGGCTGTTGCCAAGCACCTGACCTACACTTTCGTGTGTGTGTGTGTGTGTGTGTGTGTGTGAGAGAGAGAGAGAGAGAGAGAGAGAGAGAGAGAGAGAGAGAGAGAGATGCACAATTTAGAGGAAGAAAGGCTTATCTGGGTTCACTTTTTCAGAGGTTTCCATCCATGGCCATCCAGCGCCATTGCTTCAGACCTACAGTCATGTGGAAACACCATGGCAGAAAAGAGTGGCAAGGACAGCCCCTCAGCCAATGGCAGCGGGGGAGCTGCGTGAGTGCCTAGAGGAAAGGGCCGGGCCCACAATGCGGTCCCCAAGAACACAACCCCATGATCCAGTCCCTCAGCAAGGCTTCTGCTCCTAGGAGCCCACTGAACTGGGAACTCATGCTGAAGGACTAACCCACTGATGAGGATCGCCCTTCCTGGCCTGAGGACTTCCAGAAGCCCTACTGCTGAGCGCATGAACCTCTGCGGGATAGCTCAATTCCAAGCCATTACACAAGGCTGCCTTCCAAAGACTTACCTTACTGCAGCCCTTTTATCCTTTAGCCCTAAACATTCTTCCCTGGAACCCAGCCAATTTTTTTTTTCAGAACCAGGGATTGAACTCAGGCTCCTGTGCTTGCCAGGGAAGCACTTATCCCAGCCAGGTTTAGTGAAATGGTATAGGAAAAACAAGGGAGATTTAAAAATAATGCGTTAATTTAAAATAAGACTCTCTTGCATTCCACCATCCCACACATACTTTTTTTGGCTGGCCTGGGGATTGAACCCAGGGCCTTAGCTAAGCAAGCACTCCTCTTAGCTACACTCTCAGCCCTCCTGAATCATTTTTAAAAAATAATTTGAAACCAATACGATGCAATACTCTCACTTCTGTTCTTACTGGCTTATCTCATAGTCAATGTATTAAAATGTTGATTTTATAAAACTTACATTTTATTCCTTTCAAAGTGTCCTTCAGATTTCTCCTGGTGCTCAAGCACTGTGGGACAAATGGCAAATAGGCCGTTCAGATTACAAGAGAGGAGTGTGAAGTCCTTTGCAGTCCCAAAAGGCTATGATTTTATTTCAGATAGTCTTATGGATGCTAGAGAAATATACACAAACTTGACAGGTGCAGCTCTGTAGCCCGGTGGGGAACATGCTAATATAAAAGATGTATTGACATGTAGCTATTTCTGGAAGAAGGAAACATAACAGACTGATTCACAGGTATAGTCATTCAAGCAATAATAATCTAGAACACAGGGCTTATCTAAGATCTTGCGTTTTCATCTACTTTTGAATATCTCTTGAATGGAGTTAATAGAAAAGGCATATGCAGGAGTTTCACTTTTCATTCTTTTTTTTCATTTTTCATTCTTAAATGGCAAATAAAATATTTCTAACTCACCTCAGCTTCTCAGTCTTTACATTTTTCATGTCTTAAAAAAAAATGCATGTAAAGTCAATGATACCAAGTAAATACTTAGAATCTGTGTTTTATTTTTATGCAGCCTTTCAGATATGTCTGCTTGGTCTTGGCAGGCATCCTGAGCAGGCTTTTCTATTTTTTATTTTTTGTACTTTGTATCAAACTCTGGATCTTACACTTGTCAGACAGGTGCTTGAGCTGCTGAGCTATCTCCACAGCTCCTGTATTTTATTTTTAAATTGAATAGTGATAGAATTTAACCTTTATGATTAGAGTAAAATGAAGATTATACCTATTGATGGTTAAAAGACAAGGATGTTGACACTTAAAAACTTCTTTTGTTGTTGTGTTTTGGAGACAGGGTCTCTGTGTAGTTCATGTTCATCTTGAACTCACTATGCAGACCAAGCTGGCCTCAAACTTGTGTCAATTCTCTTGCCTCAGCCTCGTGAGTACTGGGATTATAGGCGTGCATCATCACTCCTGGTCTAAACACATATCTTAAGTTAAAAGTTTTAATCAGTTCATTACAAAATGTTTAGCCATGAGATTCTAAAAAAAATTGAGCCTTTAGTTAGAGGTCATCCTACTGTAATATCTGCACATTTAGAGGATACCCAACAATGGAAATGAATCAACACTTGCTGTCAAATATCAGCCCGGTAATGGATGATTACAGTGGTACAATATTCTCCTCTGCACTCTGACTTTAATTTGTACCATCTGACACAATAAACAGTTTGGCCCAGAATTAGCAACAGGATAAAATCAAGCCATTTTAGAAGACTTTTAAAGGGCTGGCCAGATAGCTCAGCAGATTAAAGTGCCTGTTTAGGCAGATGCAAGGGCCGGGGGTTTGATCCTTGGCCTTCCATGCTGGCCCCACCCCCAGGGCACACTGAGATGGCAATTGAGACTGGGCATGGTGGCTCACCTGTAATCCTAGCTCTTGGGAGGCTGAAAAACAGGAAGGATCATTATGAGTCCAATCTGTGTAGTGAGAGCCTGTAGACCCTGTACTAAATATATTAAAAAAAAAAAAAAAGACTTCTAAGGTGCTGCATTAGTTTGTGCATTGCAGTTTATTTAAATGTAATAATCCAGAATGGAAAAAGCAGAGTTACTACTACTAAGGGCCATTTATCTATAGCCTCAGTAACAAAGCTAGTATTAAGGATAAAACCATTCGTAATGCTGCTCAGCAAAGAAAGCATAGTGTAAGCTCTCAGAACAAAAAGAAGCCTTCATTTAGAATTGTCTTTATGGCCTCAGTTTACTATTTGAATGTTTGGAGTGAAGAGTTAGGATTTTTCTCATCATGGGGAAAAAGAAGACTATCATGAAGTTTAAAAAGCTGTACTGTGGAACAACATCTTTTCCCTTTTTGTGAGAGGAAACCTTTTTTTAATTTGTCCAAAATTTAAACATTTTCTTGGGTGAATGAAGTGCAGAGGAGTCATCTCAGCTTTGCTGCTTTCTCTCAGAATCTTGTGGGCAGGGAAGAAGTGGTTGAGTTAGTAGTGATGTGTAGCAGTCCATCCTGATTGTAGTTATTTTTTTTTATTTGTCTTATCTTTTCCACTAGGCCATAATTCTTCTGGGCTAGCAACTGTATATTTGGTGTATCTTTGCAAAGAGGACCCTGACATAGCCTCTCATGTGGAGGTGGGTTAGTGGGTTTGGCATAGCAAAGGTGGGCCTAGAACTGAGCTTGGGTTTACAAGTGAATTTCATGAACAGGTGGAAGAACTTCATGTTCTTAAATCAGGGCTAGTCTAAGGCAGAGGACTGAGAGAAATACAAAGGATTCCATTGAGACTGAAGATTATCTCTGGTAGTTTCATTGGGTGATAGAGTTGAACATTCCTAAGGTTAAAAAAAAAAGACCTGGAATTCTTTTTCAGGCATCTTGGATTGTGCAGGGTAAATGTTTCATCATCTTACTGCCACATTCAGTAAAGTCAACCAAATAAAAAAACGGCTTGTGAGAGTGGCGTTTAGAGGGGAGAGGGAGGGGGACATTGAGTAGAGGGTGCATTTCATGATTGGATGAAACTACCAGGAACAGAAAGTGTGCTCAAGAAATGGCATGAATATTAATAAGATTCTAACTCTGTAGAACCAAGAGGTCAGTACTGAAGGTGAACACAAAAATACACCTCAGTAATCTTAGGGTGAAGTTTGACTCCAACCATGTATCTGGATTGACACGAATGAGAAAACCTCAGCTGCACAAAGTATTCAGAGTGCCTGACCCAATCCTTGAGTAGTCGGTGCTTGGCGTGTTTGTCAGGATAGGCTATTAATAAAAATGGCCTCCAATGCACAAGCACCAGCCTGGCAAGTGCAAGGCCCTTAGTTTGATTCCTGACACCCAAAAAAAGAAAAAAAGAAAAAAAAAAGGCCTCCAAATCTCAGTGGTTGCAACACAGTAGAAGCTCCTATCTTGTCCATGTAACAGTCTAACATAAATCTGTAGCTTCAGCAGCAAAGCTAGTTTTAAATATAAAACCATTTATCAAGCTTCTCAGTAATGAAACCCCATTAAAATAACTCTTATGCTCCTGCTTAATCCCACATAGCAAGAAGAAACCTCAGATCGGAATTAGGGGAGGTGGAAACTCCTCTGTACAGTCATTTAGAGACCTCTGTCTGATGCTTTTGCAGTGCTCAGGACATCAGAGTCTTCCAGCTCAAGCTCAGATAAGGGACAAAGAAGAGCAAGGGTATAAAAAGCACACCTGTTGACTGCAAGGCTTTTGAAAAAAGCTCCCCTCACTCTGTTCGCATTGCACTGGAGAAAGCACTTCACATTCACGTTCTCAGTGCTGGGGGCCTGGGCTGCACAGGGCAGCAGCCTGCCAAGGATGCCAAGAACATAGGTGAAGCCAAGCATCCCGCCGATCTGTGCCAATCTCAGTAGATATTTGCTAGACTGAGACTTGGCTATTTTTGTTTCACCCTTGTTTATTAAAATGGATCATTCAAGGCCTTGCACTTGGGCCTCCCTAAGACTGTGGTAACATAGTTCCCTGTTTTTATCTCCTATAAGACATCAGTATATAGCAAGAAACTCCTAGTGACATGATTCCTTAAACCAAAACAGGATGCTGAATATAGGCCTGACCCATATCTTTTGAAGTTACATACATACAGTACTCGGCCACTGTGACTAGTAATATATATTTCCTTTTCTGGGAACAGCACCCCCCATGAAACATTTTATCTGTTTAACAACCTCTTATGCAGCCCTTGCACTGTCAGGCAGTCTTCCAAGCAACTCACCATTACTAAGTGAATCTGCATAAGCCTAAGTCTCACGCTTCGTAGCTCTGTGTTACAGTTGAGAAAACTGAGGCACAACCGAGACAGGAAACCACCTATGAGTAATAGCTCCTAGGTGATGGGGGAGGATGCAACGCTGGAGCATTGGTCTTGAGAGTCAGCTTGTAACCGCCGCTCTGTGCTGTCGCTCCCTCTTCTTTTCCACATGTGAATTTGCTCTCAAAACATTATATACATAAGGAGGACTTTGCCTAAAATTTGCCCCAAAGCACTGATCTTTCATATTATTTCTAATCAGTAGTTACAAATGGAAATGGATCCTGATAAACTGATATTTAGGCTTAGCAATCAATTCCAAAAGCCTTTAATAAATTTCTCAATCTGTGTAGTTTCATTAGATGAAATTACTGAAGAGAATTCCAGACCCTAAAATAAGCTGATAGAAGAAATAGTCAGGGCTGTTGTTTATCTTTACCTTACAAATCATTTCTCATTCATTTAAAAAAATTGTTACAGTTTTTTCATGTTTTGTTTTTGATACAGTCTTACTATGTAGCCAAAGCCGACCTTGAACTTCCTCTGTAACCCAGTCCAGCCTTGAACTGGCAATCCTCCTGCTTCAGCTAAGTAGCAGAGACTACATATTCACATCATAGCCCCTCCATTCATTCATTGGTACTTTAAGAATACCTAAGTCCTCTTCTAAAGCATGAGAAATACATAGTCTTTGCTGTCATGAGACTTGTGACCAATAAAGAAGACGTACTTTTGAGTCATATGTGCTTACAATGTATAGCTATAATTACAAGTATAAATTTTATGAAAAAGTATATTAATATGAATTTGTATATTGGAGAATGCAAGACTTGCTTCCCTAAAAGTATGACATTTTGGCATTAAATATGTTGAGGGAGGCGTGAAGAGGAAAGGCTGTTCCAAAGAAAAGAACCTTTGTAAAGCCTATTAACAGGGAAAGACACAGTAATTTGGAAGGCAGTTATATTAGATGCTGGGGAAAGGAGAAGGAGGTATGAGAAGGTGGAGAAGAGAACCCTCAAGGGCCCACTAGCGGCAGTGAAGCTTTTGGTGTTTATCCCAGGGCAGTGAACATACAGTAAGACTTAAAGCAAAGGAGGACACGTAATCAGATTTTCATTTTAGGGCTGGAGGTGTATTGTAGCCAAATGTAATGCCTGCATAGCATACACAGAGCCCTGGGTTCAGTTCCCAGCACTGCTTTAGAAAGGTCTTTCCTGAGCTAGATTTCAGGGATTCCTGGTAGAATCGGGTGAGTTAGGAAGCCATTGTTATTATTCACACATACTTAGATTTCTACTGCTTACTTCCATATCTGTGTGTGAAGTTGTGTTTGGCAACCCTTGAAGCTCAAAATACAGTAAGACCTTTCCATACTGATTTCTGTTTTGCTTCTTTCAGCATGGACATCCCATCTCTCCTTGAGGTGAGGACACATTTAGACTCCGAATATGATTCATAACAAGTTATTTTACAGCTATGTTTTTTCTGCATTATAATTTAAGATTGATAATGTTGGAAGCAGCAAGTCTTATAGAGGGCATCCAGATAACTGGATAATAAAAAATTGAAAGGTTATATAAATAGATCATTGAACATAATAAATATTTATGGAACCCATGAGTGAAAGGAAGAAGCATATAAGGAATCCTAAGTGAAACTGAAGGCAATTCTAGAGTTTTTTCTTTGGGAGAGGGGTAGTATTTTTCAGGAGAGAGGCTTGCCTTTAGCCTTCCAATCTGTGGCATTAAAAAAAATCTGGCTGGGGAGATAGCTCAGCAGTCTAAGTGCCTGCCTGGCACTCTCAAAGATCCAAGCTCCACCCTAGTACCACAAGCCATGTAGCCCCAGAGCCTTGGGCATGCCATGCCAGCTACCAAACCAGGTGTGGTAATTTATGCCTGTAATCCCAGCGCTGGGGAGGCAGAGACGGGAGGATCATTAGGAGTCTGAACTGTGTAGTGAGACCCTGTATCCAATAAATGAATAAAAAGAAAAAAAATTCTGTAATAATCCAAGAAGGGATGGAGATGTAACACATGTGAGGCTCTGAGTTCCATCCCTAGTGCCACTAAACAAATAGTTCAAGGACATCATTCTAAGACAGGCCTGAGAGTGCCCCTTGGTGAAAGTGATACTTGTTCCTGCCTTAGTGTTCTCTAGTGCAAGTGTTGACCTTAGTACAATTTGTGCTGGTTTACTAGCCAGCAGGAAGAGGAAATGGAGAAGTAAAGCTCAACCACAGCTGTGCATGCTTCTACTCAGACCTCATTAGCCAGAATTTCTGTATAACCAGGAAAGACCGGTAGCCAGCTGTTACCAGAGAAGTGGAAAACAAATACTGCGGACAGAGACAGCATTCTTACCCACAGAACTGTAGGTAGAATGAAACTACATCTTTATAGAGCTTACTATCCATTGGGGAAAAAGCACTAAGCAATTAAATATACAAATCTATATTTAATTATAACTGTATAAAACACATTTACTCTAATTTTAAGTAAAAGTACAAGTAATAATATGGTCAATAACAGAGGAGTTAAACCTAATCTGGTGAATTCTTTTTTCCTTCTTTTCCTATCTTTTTGTGGACTTAGGTATTTTGTTTCATTTTTGCTTTGTTTTATATTTAGTTTTCCACTTACTCTTTTCTGATTTGATTTTTATAAAGTTTGTTCTTAGGCTTGCCGTATGAATCACTTTAGGGCGTACCTTAAATAATATATTCCTCTTCTGCTGTATGTAAAGGTTCTGTAATGCATGGTTAGGCTGTTTTCCAGAATTCCCCTTTCTGTGTTTCCGGGGTCAGTGCTCCCTAAAAGGTCCTATGAGTGAGCAGAGGGAGGCAGGAGGTGAGCAGCAGCCTCATGGCTTCTGTCTGCAGAGAGCAGAGCCGGGCACCAGTGTGGTTGCAGCTCCAGCACACTGTCACTCAGCAGCTGGCTCACGTGGGGGTCTAGGGTGACAGCCAGCCTCGCTTCCTCTGTCCCCAGTCCCCTTCAGCTTCTCTCGCCCTTAGTCAGCTAAGTATTTAACTCTCTGATAGAGGTACCTGCCTTCCTTTCACAACACTCTAAATTTGGAGGTGTAGAGAAGTTTGCAACAATGTTTCGTTTACCCAACTACTGTTAGTTCTTGCTCTCCCTCCATATTTTTTTCAGCTGCCTTTCTGAGGTTTCAAGTTCCATGCCAGACCCAAAGACAGTAATAGCCTCCTTATAGCAATTATTAGCTAGCTGCCACATTACTTTTAAATTATTTCCCTGTACTAAATTGTAGAGTTTAAAATTTGTATCAGTTACCTACTGCTATGTAACAAATTACACCAAAATGTAGAGGCCTTACACAATAGGAAGACTTGAATAATCTCCGTTATTATGAGTCAGAAAATTGCAAGTGGGTTAACTGAGGATTTCTCCCTGGGGCTTATCATAACATTGCATATTATCTGGGGTTACTGAAGGTGGAGGAAAGGTTTCTGAGATACCTCATTCAAGGAAGGGAAGGAAGGAAAGAAGAAAGGAAGGGAAAGAAAATAAGGAAGAAAAGAAAAGACAAGGAAAGGAAAAAGAAAAAAAAGAAAGAAAAGAGAAAGATAATTTGGGAGCATTTTGGAAGCTGGCTATCACAGACTAAAAATTTTGCCATGTATTTCTCTTTGTCTCTTTTCCTTCCTGCTACCGTTGTCACGCATTTTGTGTATGTTTTGAACACTAGAATACATTGTTTTTTTCTTTTGCTTTATTTTTTCATTGTCATCTAAAGAAATAAAAACAAGAAGGAAAACAAATTTTCTGTGTGCCTTGATACTTATCATTTCTACCACTCTTCGTGCCTTGCTGTCTGAAATAATTTTCTCTCTAGCAAAAGAACTTCTATTTTTGTTTTTGTTTTGTTCTGAGAGCAGATCTTGCCGTGCTCCTCAACCTAGCCTCAGACTCTGGATCCCTCACCATAGCCTCCTGAGTGCTGGGATGGGAGAATGCCTCTGTTCTTGGCCCTTTACGATTCTCTGTGGTGTAGTTCCATAGGTCTGCTGGTGGAAAATTATGCCTTCTATTTTTCTGAACAGATCTTTACTTTGCCTTTATTATCTTTACTAGATGTAGAATTCTAGTTGCTTTTTTTTTATTTTAAGCAGTTTTAGAGACATTGTTCCCTTGTCTCTTGGCTTCCACTGTGTTTGCTGAAAAGTCTTAAAAAGCATATAGGTAGCATGTCTATCTTTGCTCTTAGGAATTTATCCTTGAACTATTGCCATTTGCTTATGATATACCTTGGCATTCCAAATGTGGTTCTGTATGCAGGAGACTGTGAAACAGTTAGGGCCTGGGGGGCTTATTCAGGAGCGAGTGCCTGTGGCTCAACCCTAGGAATGTCAGGTCCTATACAAACTGGACACGAGGAAATGTCAGGCTCTGAGCAAGGCCCAGCAGCCCTAGCTGGCCCCAGAGGAGCTCTGAGTAACTAGATCCATCCTTACCTGTGGCCCCTGCTGAAGGATATGAGCTTTGCTGATGAAGTGCTTCAAAGCTGAAGTCATCCCAGAGGAGCTCAGAGAAAAAGGCTGCTTCCGGACAGCTCTCAGAGTTGGGATACTGTCTTTCCTTTAAGGTGAATCTCAGCAACTTTTTCTTTTTCTTCCTTTTTTTCTTTCCATTTTCCCTCCCCCACCTCCCACTCTCACAGTACCGAGGAGGAGCCCAAGGCTTTCACACTGAGCTGTACTCCCAGTGCTTCCATTATCATTTTTGTTTATTTGGAGATAGCGTCTCACAAAGTCACTAAGCTGCCTAAGCTAGGCATGAACTTGCTGTCCTTCTGCCTCATCCTCCCAGACTGTTGGGATTAAAGGTGTGCAGCACCATATACAACTTCAGTAGTTCGATGTATAAAAAATTGGTATGACTTTCCAATTATCTTTCTGCTTGGTGCTTATTGAGCTTTTTGTATATAAATGTTTATAGTTTTTCACCAAATTTGGAAACATTTTTTGGCTAATATTTTAATTAATTTTGTAACAATTCTCTTGAGTGTAAAATTAAATTTCTTAATTTGGACAATGGCCTCATATGTATATATGTATATGAGGCCATTGTCCAAATTAAGAAATTTAATTTCTGTCACTCACAAAAGATTCCTTATGAGATTTCTTTTCTTCTTTCCCTTTCTTTTTCATTTTTCTTTTTCTTCCTTCTTTCCTTCCTCCATTCCTTCATCCCTCCCCCTCCTTTCTCTTTCCCCCGTTCCCTTTCTTCTTCCCCTCCCTCTTTTCCTCCCCTACCCTTCCTCCTCTCTTATACTGGGTATTAAACTCAAGACCTTGGGTCAAGCTAGATAGCTCAGTGGATTAAAGTGCCTCCTTAGGCAGATGCAGTGACTGGAGTTCAATCTCCTGCGTGTGCGCTGAGAAGGCCATTGAGAATGAATGTGGTGGCATGTGCCTGTAATCCCAGTGTTTGGGAGGTTGAAAACAGGAGGATCACTATGAGTCAGATCTGTGTAGTGAGACCCAGTAGACCCTGTACTAAATACATTAAAAAATATATCTTAGGCTCTCACATGCTAGGTAAATACTCTAGCACAGAGATATATCTCTAGTCCTTTATATTTGGAGACAAGGTCTTGATGAATTCCCTGGGATGCCTTTGGACTCACAATGCCCCTGCCTTAGCCTACTGGGTAGCTGGGAATACAGCATGCCACACCATGCCAACTCCTTGTATACTTTTCAGAACACTTCCTTTTACTGTGTCAAGTTCGCATGAACTACTGCGTTGTTTTCTCTAAAGAATGATTAGATTTTATTCAGACTTTATAAAAATAGGATTATATCACATTTACTCGTCTGATTTAATTTTCTTTACTCAGAAAAATATTCTGAGATTCAACCATGCTTTTGCATACATCAAAAGCTTGTTACTTTTTCTTACTGGGAAGTATTTCATAGTATGGAGCATTGAGTTGTTTCCAAATTTGCTTATTACCAGTAATAGAAGTAGAGCTGTCATGAAGATTTGTGTACAAGTCTTTTATACACATATGCTCCCGTTTCTCATGAACAAGTACTAATGAGGAGAATGGTTGAATCATATGGCACGAGTATGTTCAACTTTCAACAGACTTTCAGACTATTTTCCAAAGTGATTGTATCACATCACATTCTGTCCTCCATGTCTTTGAGTAATGATTGGTCCAATCCTCCAACACAAGGTATGGTTACTTCTGTTAATTGTAGCCACTTTAATAAGTTTGCATCATTATGAATTTAATCTGTATCCCCTAATGACTATAATATTAAGCTTCTTTTCATGTACTGGCTTTTCACCCACATATATTCTTCTTTGCTAAAGAATCTGTTCAAATCTTTTGCTCAACTTTACTGAAGTACTGTCTACGTATTCAAGTTCAGTGATTCTATACTCTAGATTGGAGGCTTGTATTCAGATATTTGACTTGCAATTATTTCTCCCCACCTGCACTTTATGTTTTTGTTGAAAGTGTCTTTTAAAGAACAAGCATTGATTTATTTTTATAAATGTATTTGGTTTGTTCAGGGTTTCTCTGTGCAGCTCAGACTCCTAGTGATCATCCTGTTTTCATCCTCCCCAGTGCTGGGATTATAGGCATGTGCCACTATGCCCGGACTCTGTGGCCAGCTCAGCTGGCCTTGAGGGCGGGCCTGGCATGGTGTGTAGTACCAGAGACACTTTAGTCCACTGAGCTATCTCACTGGCCCCAGAAACATTGAATTTTGAGGACTCCAATTCACCAGTTTTTAATTATATAGATTATACTT
>NW_004524686.1:2914728-2919690 GCF_000260255.1 Octodon degus | reverse complement strand
TTATTCTACTGAGCTATCTGCCCAGCTTCCCAGCTTCCCAGCTCAATAATGTCTTTCAATTGTTTCAAATATGATTTCTTGTAGAAGTTTTATACTTTTAGGTTTTATATTTATGTTTATAATTCATTTCAAGTTAGCCTTTATATATAGTGGGAGGTATCGATGTTTGTATATGGGGTGATGAAAACATGTTATGAATGTGTAAAGTAAAAAATTTTATTACAGTGAAAGACATGTTGCCATTAATCTCTCTCAAAATATTCTCCCACTTCAGCACACTTAGCCTACCATTCTTGCCACTTTTTGAAGCAGCTCTGGAAGTCCTCTTTTGTCAGTGTCTGTTGGGAACAGCTGAAGCTGGAAAGTATGTGTGCAGGACAAAACCAGCCTTGAAGCATGTAAATAAGCTGTTGTAGCTTGTTAATTGATTGGTGGGTGGAGGTGGAAGTTGGCATCAATGTCGAGGGTATAAACAAATGCACTACAGTTCTTGGGCGGGTTCTTCTCCTTGGCTCAAGAGAGGGGACCTCCCTCTGCCCCAGCTGTGGTCTCTTGTCTATCTTCATTCTCACCTCCGTTCCTTCCCAGGGTATAGCAAGAGCTCAGCAGATGCCTGCAAGTGTCCTTATAAGGTAATCGTCATACTGTGCTCTTCCTGAGTGCCATTCGGTAGAAAGGCAGGCCATAAAAATGTCATCATGGATTCTGTAATCCCAATACTTAGAAGGCTGAGGCAGGAAAATTGCCATGAATTTGAGGCCAGCTTGAACTACACAGTGAGACCTTGGTTCAAAACAACAACAACAACAACAAAAACTTTTTTTTGATGTGTCCTCATTCACATTACCAGATTTGGCACCCTATGACTTCTGGCTTCTCCCCAAAGTGAAAATGACCACAAGACGTAAGTGTTGCAAATCAATTCAGAATATAGAAATAGCCATGACAGCAAACTAAAGATAATCGTGAAAGGGCTCTTCCAGAACTGCTATATGAAAGTGACAAAAATTATGCAATAAGTATGTTTAAAGGGAGGGGGAGTACTTTTAGTGGAATCAATAGCAAGATGTCTCTCATTGTGGTGTTTTTAAATTTAAATAGTCACCTTATTTTTTTAAATCACATTTTATAGGTATATACTTGTTTTCACATAGTCTATTGGACAGATTACCCTTTCTACATTGAAGAATCTTTGCATCTTTATAAAGAATAATTTGCCTGATGAGGGACAGATCTGTTTCTTAACACTGTGTTCTGCTCCCGTGATCTATTTGTGTATCTTTATACCCTAAAAATGTTTCATTACTATATTTTTATAATAAGCCTTGAAGTCAGCATTTGTTCTTTTACTTTGTTCTCTTCAAATTCACTTTACTCATTTAGATTTATGCAATTCAAAAAAAAAAAAAAGACTTATGCAATTCATCATAAATTTCACAATAAGTTCATCAGTTTCTAAGGGAAAAATAGCCTGCTGGTATTATGACTGAAGTTTTACTCAATCAATAAATCCAACATGGGGAGAATTTACATCATTGCAACATTGAAATTTCTGATCCAATAACATATTGTATCTCATCATATATTTAGGTTTTTCTCCTCCTCCTCTTCTTCCTCCTCCTCCTCCTCCTCCTCTTCCTCTTCTCCTTCTCCTTCTCCTCCTTCTCCTTCTGCTCTGCTTCTCCTTCTCCTTCTCCTTCTCCTTCTCCTTCTCCTTCTCCTTCTCCTTCTCCTTCTCCTTTTCTCCTCCTCCTTCTCCTTCTCCTCCTTTTCTCCTCCTCCTCCTTCTTCTTCATGTATTTGGTTCAGGGTCTCACTACACAGCTTGGACTCAAAGTGATCCTACTCTTTTCAGCCTCCCCAGTGCTGGGATCACAGGCATGCCTCACCATAGCCTAGTCTTCGTGGCTGGCTCTGCCCCCAGGGGGTGGGGCCAGCATAGCATGTGGTGCAAGGGATCGAACCTGGTTCCTCTGCTTGCCTAAGCAGGCACTTAGCCCACTGAGCTATCTTGCTGGCCCAACTTTCTTTCAGTTGTGAGTAGGCAGTAGTTTTTGAAGTTTCTTACCTTTCAAACATTTCTTCTAAACTTTTCACTGTACATAATACACATTTTAGCTCTAGAAGTTTGTTTTCCATTTCCTTCTTCATTATATTTAGATTTTCCTTTATGTCCTAAAATATTCATACCAATCTTAAATTACTACCTAGTGTCACTGTCATTTCTTGGTTTCTTTCAGTGTGACTTTTTTGTTTCCTCAGGTGCTGGAGATTGAACTGCAGGCCTACAAATACTAATGAAGCACTCTATTACACAACTACATATATATATATTTATGTATTTTGTTACAAGGTCTCACTACATAGTTTGGACTTATAGCGATCCTCCTATTTTCAGTCTTCCAAGCACTGGGATTACAGGTGTGCGCCACCACGCCCAGTCTCAGTCAATGTTTTAGCATGCCAAGGGGGTGGGGCTGGTTCAGCATGCTGGGGATCCAATGCTGGTCGCTGAGCCTGCCTAAGCAGGTGCTTTAGTTCTCTAAGCTATCTGGCCAGCCCTTTTAAATGTTTTATGTTTGAAATTTTCTTGCCTCTTACAAGAAATGTTTAGAACATTTTTATTTGATGTTGGACATTGTGATTATGCTTCCAAACAAATTGAATTTTGTTGTTTCCTTTAGAGATGTTGACACTTCTTTCCACATCTGACTATGTATTTACTTGTATATTAGTTTGATCTATTCGAGGCTTGCTTTTATACATTGATCAGATTAAACTGGCTTTACTGAGTCAGGAGTGGTGGTACACACCTATAGTCTAGCACACAGGGGCTAGCAAGATAGCTCAGCAGTCTAAAGCACCTGCTTAGGCAAGCTTAGGCAAGTGAAGGGACCACATTTTGATCCCTGGCACCACATGCCATGTTAGCACCCCGAGGGTGGGCTGAGCCAACCACATACACACACACACACACACACACACATGCACAAAAAAAAAAAAAAAAAAAGAAAGTCTGGCACTTAGGAATGACACCAAAGCAGGTGAATTCCCCATCTCATACAAACAAACAATGAAATAAAAATAACAACAGTCCTCAGTTTAATCCACAGCATAACATATATACATAAATAAAGTAGACTTACTCTCCTGGCAGACAAAATTTGCCTCCATCTTTCTTATCTGTACTTGTTCCTGTAATTATTCATCCTACAAGTCCCTTCCTACCCAGCTTTCATTTATTGTGGATGCATACCCCATGGAGTTCTGTATTAAGTTAATATGCCAAGGAGCCCTTAAAAGTATTTCTGAACTATTTCTCTACATCATTTCCTCCTATCTATAATTTTCAGTCACTTCAGTCTCCACAAAGTTCAATCTCTACCTTCTCAGCTCATCAACACCATTTGCTCTGTTTAGGATCCACCTTTCCAAAATGATTTTTGGGAAGTGCCTCTGGGCAGAGCAACAGGTAATTGTTGGTATCACCTCATTTGTTTCCCTTTTCTAGAGATTGTCATCTTCCATTGCATTTTTCCAGTGTCTGGAAATAGTTATTTGTATCAATTTCCATACATCTTTGCTGCTCTCTAGCTGTTCATTATAGGAGGTTTTTTCCTTAGTAGTATTTATTCTATCATGGTTAGTAGTGGAAATAGGCTTCTCTGGGCATTCAATGTGGTCACAAATTCTCTGCTATTCCTTGTATTGAAAAGCGGACTTTTTAATTCCTGTTCTTTGTATATGGCGTAGGCTTAGTTTTGCTTGACCAGTAGAATGTGGGATGATTTTAAGATTCTTGGAATTGTTGACTTTTGTAATCTTTGCTCTGGGGCAGCCAGCTATTACATAAAAAACATGGAGGAAAAAAAAGTCCAAAAGCTAGTCATGGTAGGGCATGCCTATAATCCCAGCACTAAAGAGAGTGAAGAAGGTGGATCACTGTGGTTCAAGGCCAGCCTGGGTTACATGGTGAGACAGAGGCCTCAAAAACAAAAAATTATCCTGTGATTGCAACCCTGAAAATAACCTGTAGGCATGCTAGTTGACAGTTGTAAGTAAATCCATTCTTTCAGTTATTGCCATCAAATTACCAAGTGTGTAAATAAATGGGTTTTGGGCCCCCTAGGCCAGCTCATTCGTCACCTGCATAAAATTTACTGACTTCTAAAGGATAGAAAAAGTCACCCAGCGGATATATGCCTAATTCCACAAGCAACACAATATAAGTATAATAAAATTATTAGAATGGTTATACTTAACAGATATGCATCACATCCCTAGAGACATATTTTTGATGTAGATTTCTTGTTTGCATAATAATGTTTCCTTGGGTTAATTTTAGTATTTGTTCCCAAAGGCTTAGTGATTCCCAGTGTTCATTGAGGAGTGTGCATTCCATGTGTCTAGGAAAGTCAGTAAATAGCGTGATTTTGGGTATGAAGGTGGAGTTCCTGCTTATCTTTGGTATTTTAAATTTTCTGGTGTTCTTTGTGTATTCTCTGGCCCCAGTTAGGTCCTCCTGGGTCATAAAGCTTATCTTTCAAAATATTATCTTTTCAGAGAAGAAATAAATGCAATGGAGACGAAGAAAACAATACAAAGAATCAATGAATTGAAGACTTGTTTCTTTGAAAGAATAAATGAAATTGATAAACCCCTAGCCAACCTTATCAAAAAAAGGAAAGAAAAAATTAAAATTCATGCATAAAGGAATGAAAAGGGTGAAATCACTACAGATCCTATAGAAATTGAGAAGATCATTGTTATAGTTTGTGTTTAGGTGTTCCCTTCCCCAAAGCTTCATGCAGTCTTTGGGGTGGCTTCTAAAGTTTGTGATTAACTCATGATGCAATGCTGGGACTATAAGTGCTACACCCATGAATAGCCTGAATATGAAATAAGGAAGGGAGAGAGGTTTGTTCTTAGTCTCTGCCTCTGTCACTGCCCCTCCCTTTTTTT
>NW_004524686.1:2881327-2914628 GCF_000260255.1 Octodon degus | reverse complement strand
TTTTTTTTTTTTTTTTTTTTTTGCTCCTCCCTTTTTGCTTTTGCTGTTTTTCTGTTTTCTGCCACATGAACTGCTGCTCTCTGCCACGTGTCACTCTGCCTTGGAGCCAGCTAATTATGAACTGAAACCTCCACACTATCAGCTAACCAAATCTTTCCTTCCTTAATTTTGGATGTCAGGCATTTTGTCCCAGCAATGAGAGAAAAAGTAACAGAGACAATAGTCATACCTATTTCCAAAATCTTTACCTTCTCAGGATGGAAAACATAAAAGAAATGAACAGATTCCTAGGTACATATGAACTACCAAAGCTGAAAGAAGAAGATACAAAAATTCTGAATAACCCAATATCAGTCAATGAAATTAAAAATATAATCAAATTCCTACCAACAAAGAAAAGCCCAAGTCCTGATGGATTCAGAGCTCAATTCTATAAGAAATTTAGATAATAACTTATGCTAACTCTTCTCAAACATTTCAATGACATTGAAAGGGAAGCAATTCTCCCAAACTCATTCCTGGAGGCAAGTATTACTCTGATACCAAAATCAGAAAAGGACCCATCAAAAAATAAATAAATAAATAAATAAATAACACAAATAGGCTCATCTCCCTAATGAACATAGATGGAAAAAATCCTCAGTAAAATACTAGCAAATAGAATGCAGCAAATCATCAAGAAGGTTTTACATCATGACCAAATGGGATTCATTCCAGGAATGCAGGGATGGTTTAATCCATACTGCAAATCTATAAATGTAATGCACCACATCAACAGAACCAAAACAAAAAATCACATGACCATCTCAGTAGATGCAGAGAATAATAAAATCCCTACAGAAAATTGAAATATATGGTCCTTACCTCAACCTGATAAAAGCCATCTATGACAAACCAACGGCCAATGTCATACTCAACAGACAAAAATTGAAAGCCCTCACATTAAAATCAGGAACAAGATAAGGATGTTCACTGTTACCACTCCTGTTCAATATAGTTCTGGAAACAGCCAGAGCAATTAGATAGGAGAAAGAAATGAAGGGAACAATGATTAGAAAGGAAGTGAAATTATCATTATTTGCATATGACATTATACTGTACATAGAAGACCCAAAAAACTCCAAGAGGCTTATAGATTTAGTAACCAAATTCAGCAGCATAGCAGGACTCAAAGTCAACACTCAAAAATCAATAGCATTTCTATGCAGAAACAGCAAATGCACTGAGAGAGAAATTATGGAAACCATGCCTTTGACAGTAACACCTAAAAAAATGAAATACTTAGGAATCAATCTTACAAAGGAAGAAAAATATTTTTTTTTTTTCAGAACCAGGGATTGAACTCAGGCACTTGCGCTTGCCAGACAAGCATTAATTCTACTGAGCCATCTCCCTGGCCCCTAGGAAGTAAAAGATTTATACAGTGAAAATTATAGTACTCTGAAAAAAAGATATTGAAGAGAATGTCAGAAAAATGGAAAGAGATTCCTTGCTCCTGAATAGGAAGAAACAACATTGGGAAAATGGCCATACTCTCAAAATTGTTATATAGATTAAATGTAATCCCAATTTAGACATCATTAGCATACCTCACAGATCTAGAAAAAAATTCCTAAAATTCATCTGGAACCATAAGAAAACTAAAATAGCAAAGGCAATCCTGTGTAGCAAAGTACAGGTAGATGACATCATAATCCCTGACTTGAAATTATATTACAAAGCTACTGTGATAAAATCAGCATGGCACTGGCAAAAATACAGACCTAAGGATCAATTTAGCAGATTAGAAGATGCAAACACAGCTACAAACATACTCATCCATTTTATCTTCAACAGAGGGGCCAAACATGTCCACTGGAAGAAAGATAGCCTCTTTAATAAATGGAGCTGGAAAAACTGGCTTTCCAACATGCCAAAGGCTAAGATCCATGCCCATCACCATGCACAAAACTACGGTCAAAATGGATCAAGGATTTAAATATTAAAACTGAAACACTAAATATTCTGGAGGAGGAAGTAGGTAGAAATCTTAAGGACAGAGGGTTAGGTAGAGAGTTCATGAACAAAAATCATACTGTGCAGGAAATACTTTAAATACTAACAATTGGGATCTCATTATTTTGAAAACTTTCTGCACATCAAAAGAAATCCCAACAGTAAAAATAAAACCCATGAATTGAGAAGAAATTATAATTGAGTGTCCTTCAGACAAAGGACTCCTGACTAGAACATATTAAGAATAAAAAAAAAAAAAAATCAGGCCTCGAAAATTCACAGACCCAATCCATAAATGGGCATCTGAGATGAATATACATGTTACAAATGAAGAGATACAAATGGCAAATAAATATATGAAAAGATGTTCAACATCATTGATTATTAAAGAGATAAAAATTAAAGCAACGCTGAGATACCATCTTGTGCTAGAAAGAATGGTTGTCATCTAGAAGTCAACCAATATCAAATGCTGGAGAGGCTGTGGGGATAAAAGAAACCCTTCTCTGCTGTTGGTGGAAATGTAAACTGGTACAACCATTATGGAAATCAATATGGAGATTCCTCGAAAGGCTAGGATTGGAAGTCCTATTCAAGTCAGCTATTCCCATCCTAGGTGTTTTTCCAAAAGAACTGAAATCATACCACAGCAGTATGTGTGCATCATGTTTATAGCAGCACAGTTTGTCAAAGCTAAGTCTTGGAAGCAACTCAAATACTTATAAACTGAGGAAGGGATTAAAAAAGGATGGTATTTTTATCCAATGGAGTATTACTCAGCTATAAAAAAGACAAATTTGAGGCTTTTTAGATAAATGGATACAACTAGAGGCTGTATTGATAAGTGAAATAAATTAGACCCACAATTGCAGACATCATATTGCCTTGCTAGTGTGAAAACCTAAGAATAAAGAAAGTTTAGAAGGTACAATAGATACTGTGAAAAGGAAAGAATTTATTCAATGGGAAAGAAAAACTGGGATGAGGAAAAGGATAAAAGAGGCAAAAATATATATTTATGCAAATATACAGGATAATTTGGATAATTGTATTGCCAATTTCTGCTGGTCTTTTGAAAGGAGCAGTTAGTGCTTAAAATGTTTTTCTTTTTATTATTTTTTTCTTTTTAATTTCCTATTACTTTTTTGTTTTGTTTTGTTTTAAACTAATTTCGCATGTGAGTATCTTGTAACCTGAATAACTGATTTGAAGATAACATCATGCAATACAGCAGCAATTACTGAATTCCTATCATTATTATTATTTTTATTTTTATTATTTTTTTTGGCGGAAGTGGGGATTAAATTCAGGCCCTTGTGCTTGCCAAGGAAGCGTTTATTCCACTAAGCCATCTCCCCCGACCCCCTATTATTTTATTTAGTGAAATTCTGTATCATTTTTAATTTTGTTTTTATTACTATTTTATTATTATTTTGAATAATGGCACTGGCAAAAATACAGACCCAAGGATCAGTTTAGCAGATTAAAAGATGCAGACACAACTACCAACATACTCATCCATCTTAGCTTTGACTGAAGGGCCAGACATGTTCATTGGAGGAAAGATAGCTACTTAATAATTTCATAATGCTATGTATAATTTATTATTATTTTCAAAAATAATAATAAATTTTAAAGTCCCTTCCAAAAAAAGAAAAGTAAGAAAAAAATGTCATCTTAACTTCTTCTCTTGGAGTCAGGGATCAGGCTTATCCTGTTTCCTCTGCTTTCTTTTTCTCTGCTGTTACTGTACAGGTTTGGAATTATTTTGGTGCTCTTCTTTCTCCAGCTCCAACATTCATGACATTTATATTCTGAGTAGATTATTCACTTTTAGAGGGCAAAGCAGTAGTGAGTCCTCTTTGCAAACTGCAGAGGCAAAGGAGAACCCTGACACATCACTCAGCCAAAGAACAGTTTAATGAGTCAGTCTCCAGTGCTTTGTATCAAAGGTACTGTCTTTGTTGATTTGTCACTTTGTGTTGTTGTTGTTGCCTATACGCTTAGAATTATATCTGGAATGACTTTTACTTTGATGGTGAAATACTACTATATTTAACTACCCAAAATTCACTGACAGAGTAAAAATAAAGAAAAGCTTGTCATTCCATTCAATGAGTTTTGTCCTAAAATAAGCAAACTGTGGATGGGAGATGTAAACCTAGTATTCTGTCAATCATATTGGGACCCATGTGTTTATTCTAGTAAAAACATTCACCATAGTTGGTATGACAGAAACAATGAAAGACATGGATTTGTCCCAACAGCATGGCTTCTAAATGTACAGTAAGTATTGCATTAGGTGTCCAACCAAAGAAATGTCAGATCCAACGTTGAGGAAAAAGCAGTGGTGAAGGATACTTGTGAGACATGGTGGTGTGAGATCTGTCTTTTCCCCTAGGAGTTCTTCCAAGATGGCCTCTGTTTAGTTATCTTAAAAACTAAATAATTATATAGTTTTCATAGAGATGATTGTATTGGTTGGAAGACAACAGAATTTCCAGTAAATAACAGAAATTACTTGCGTAGAAGTAGAAAAAGGTATAAATTGCTACATCCAGACATCTCTGAGTCAAAAAGACTCCAGAAGTCTCCAGGTAAGAGGGAAAACTTATCTGGCCATCATCTCCCATGAGGCAGGCGTCCTGCTGCTGGTGGCACTACCTGTTCGTGGAAGGAATGCCTTGGGCTCCTTAACAGCTCTTTCTGCGCTTTTTGCAGAGGTATTTACCTCTTAATCACTTTCAACTGTTCTGGAGATGTTGGTTATGTTTCTAATGTTTACCAGCTGCAGAATAACTCATGACCACCCCAGCACACTCTTGAAGGCTTGTTGTAAGAAGAGGTGAATTGGAGATCAATTGCCCAGGGCTATTTTTCCAGGTGTACTAACCTTTTAGCAGCCCCAGGCGTCCTGAAACTGTGCCCAGTGTAACACATGCATAATGTGCAACATTTATATGTACAGGAGTACAGTGAAAAATTCCCCCTTTCAATAGTAATTTTTTATTTGAAACAATTTTTGCTGATAAAATACAAATGTATTGGAATAGCCTTTTCTTGTTTGTGTTTTAGGCTCAGGTGCGTTGTTTACTTTTTGTATATTGACTGTTTCCCTTCAATTTTGTGTCACTGTGTTCTTTTAATTTGTGGTCAGAAGGCCATATGCTATTTTTCCCCCCCACAGTTACTCTTTACAAGGGAAAGCTTTTAAAAACTGTAGGCCAAAGGCACTTGGGAGATAAAAATAGGTAGATACATTCAGTCTGATATCTTGATCTGAACTTAATCTTTGCCTTTGGATTTGCTATTTGGGCATCTGGACGCCTAATTTTCCTTTTCCACAAGGACTTTGGCTTGAGTTTCTCTCACTATGTCTCCCTGCCTTAGGCTATGATTACAAGTAGAATTGTTGCACTAGTGACTATCGTAGAATTCAACTCTCTGCTTTTGGTATTATGTTTACTGTTGTTGCTGATCTGCCTGCCAGTTCCCCAGAACTGAGAAGAGGATCTGGGCACAGGCTCCTTCCTGTTCTACCCGCGGAGCCAGGCTGTGGTGGCAGCTGCCCTCAGGTCCACTTTTCCTTCCTCTTGGCTCTGCTGGTGTGGTTGCTTTTCAGAACCCCACATTGACATCCGTCCCAGTTTTGCTTCACTTCACATCCCTTTACATGCTTTTCTTTGGGTCTAGAGCAGGCTCTTCTATGTACTGCCACATTTAGTTATTGTGTAGTCATTTGTAGTCTCAGTCCGATAGCGCTTCTTCAAAAAGATCTCCCCTCATTCCCTCATAAGCTTGGCCTCGGAGTGCGTTCACCTGTTCTTCGTGGCAATCATTGTAATTTGTAGTTCTATGTGTCTGTACTGTAATTTAATCAATATATTTTTCTTGAGACACTGAGACTTGCAATCATATCCCAAGGATCATGCTTGTTTTACTCACTGTATTTTCAGATTACTGGCTTAGTGACTATATGAATTGTTGAATGAATATGTGCCAGTTAATGTTCAGTAGACACTGGCGTGATAAATAAGACTACTATTTTATTCTTTTTGTACTATAGAACAAATACTTATATTTATAGCATAGAACATACACATAGCTATGTATCTTTAGCACAGAATAACAACCTATTTATAACACAGAAACTAGACTGACAATTTCGGTAGACACCAACATAAAATTCTTGAAGTATATTTTTAGTAATATTTTATTTAATAAACCTCAATTCATTTATGTCAGTGAGTCACTGTTTATAAAAGCCCATGATGACATATTTTATTTACATTTCCTAGCTTAAGGTCAGTATATCTTTAGGCAACAAACACATAGCTATATTAAATCAATTGATATTAATATGGTAGTCTATACAATTCAATTCCCCTATATATGCTTATACTCACCTATATATGCTTATACATATATAGAATAGAATATGTTCCCCTTTGTAATAGGTACAATATAGTGCCCAGAATGCATATAGGTGACCAAATAATTTTATAATCCTAATAATTCTATGGACTTTGCTATACAGCCCAGTCTGGTCTTGAACTTGCTATGATCCTCCTGCCTCAGCCTCCCAAGTGCTAGAGTTATGGCCAGTGCCATCATGCCCATCTAATTCTATTCTGATTTAAGCAGTTACTGATATTGAGTAAATCACATTATCAGGGTTACTATATTTTTCAGTACAGTCCTGATTTACCCTTGAAGCTATTAATAGAATTCCTTTCACTTTGTTTTTTAGGTATTTGGTACAGGTTTTCACTGTGCAGCTCAGACTTGTAGTGATCCTTCTGTTCTCAGCCTCCCCAGGGCTGGGATTACAGGCATGTGCCACCATGCCCAGACTCAGTCATCAGCCAGCTCAGCATGCCTGGGTGTAGGGCCGGCACCACATGTGGTGCCAGAGATCGAACCCCATTCTCTTTGCTTGCCTGAGCAGGCGCTTAGTCTGCTGAGCTATCTGGCTGGCCTCAAATGTGTTTTAGTTCAGATGATAAAGTATAGGTCATAGCACAGCCTCATTGAGAAAGGTGAAGAAACAGCTTAAGCTTCCAGGAACAATACCCAGAGGCTCACCACAGAACTGAGCTAATGAGGGAGCTGCCCTTTGTCACCACAACTGACTCCAGAGCCTGTTCACAGCTTTGTTCTGAGGAGGAAGCTGCCAGAGTCATTGCCACCAACTCCAAAGTAAAAAGGAATCAAAAACAAAATGAGTCTTTAAAATATTTAAGAGATGTCTGTTACATTCTACTCCTTGTATGGACATACATCTATTTTCCAAAGTTGAAAATAACACCAAAAGCTATGTTCCCATCTAACAAGGTGACCTGCTTTACCCCCCGCCACACACCAAAACAAATTCAGCTTCTCTCCAAGTAAGGAGATTCTAAGAATCTTATTTAGTGTAAATTGTTTCTGGTTGGGATCTATGGAATAATGATTATGCTTCTCCAATTTTGACCTGACATTTTATGATATGTAGACCAAGTTGTAAGATAAATACCACCAAGCATATTAAGAAAGCAAAGGCACAATAGAACACCCATTGTGTTTTCTGCCAATGTCTTTGGTTGATACTTATAACTTTCTCCATCAACTAACCCTTCCATAGTATTTTTATTTTTAAACTGGTGTTGATGCAGTTATTTGGTATTTGTCAGTGTGGAGTAACTCAAACTTTCGTTCTATGGGTTTGAATCTCTAGCAGTTCTGGCTATATGAAGGAGCACCACTTTCCCATCTGCATTCCTATGTGAACATGATGGTATCAAGAAGCATGCTATAGAAATGCTAGTGTTGGGCTGGGGGTGTAGCTCAATGGCACAGTGCCTGCCTGGCAAGTGTGAGGCCAAGAGTTCAATTCCTAGCACTCCCCCCCCCCAAAAAAAAGCCAGTGTTACAAGAGATATTTTTCTGTGTTGACGTGGTGTTCCAGAGGATGTAAAGGATAAAAATCATGTAGCAAGGTACTCCTCCACTTAGGTAAACCCATAACTCCAAATGAAATTGTTACTAGTGAGCTAGTGAAGAAGTGCTAAGGGGGGGCCACTCATTTTCTCTTCTTGCTTCCTAAGCTCTTGTAGCCTTGGAAGGGAAAACCCCACATTGCTCGCAACTAGGTACCACATACCATATTCTATAGGAAAGCCTCCCAACTTTGAAGAATGTCTCCCAATAGGCACCAGAGCTGCTGCTTCTGGTGAGAACTCTTAGCGCATCTTAAGCGTTTCAATCCAGTATCCAAATCATTTCGCTAGAAAATAATATTCATGGTCAGAAGCAGTGTTGTATGAATTACAGTGACATTTGTTAAGTCCACAGATGGTGTTCCTGGCAGAAACTTGGTAGACGAGGTAACAAATCCATGTCAAGAATGTGTCAATTTCAGAGAGAACAGATTCCAAGTCTCTCCAGGTTGGAAGAGGCCCTGTATAATTAACCTGCCATCAGGTGGCTAGCTGTTCCTTTTGGGCTATCAGACATATGACAGGACTCATGTTTATCCACCGATGCCTTTAAATTGTGTACACAGCAGAAAGAAGAAGGCTGAGTCTCAGTACAAACCCTTTTGGGAATGACGGCTGCCTTTCTTTCTTTCTTTCTTTCTTTCTTTCTTTCTTTCTTTCTTTCTTTCTTTCTTTCTTTCTTTCTTTCGTACCAGGGATTGAACTCAGGACCTTGCACTTGCCAAGCAGGCACTTATGCCATGGAGCTATCTCCCTGGCCTGATGACTGCTTTTCTCTCTCTCTCTTTTTTTATGTATTTAGTACAGCGTCTACAGGGGCTCACTACACAGATCAGACTTGTAGTGCTCCTTCTTGTTTTTCAGCCTCCCAAGCGCTGGGATTACAGGTGTGTGCCACCATGCTCAGTCTCTTTTGCTGTCTCAGTGCACCCAGGGGTGGGGCTGGCATGGCAGGCAGGGGATTGAACCACCAGCCCCTGCATCTGCCTAAGCAGGTACTTTAATCCACTGAGCTATCTGACCAGCCCCCAATGACTGCTTTTCTAATGAGCCAACACAGTAATTCCTGGAGTGACTGAGAGAAGAGGTTAATCCTCAGGCAGATCATCTTGTCTAGTCTTCTATTAAAAGCTGTCCATGATGTCAGTCTTTTTTTTTTTTTTTTTTTTTGGCGGTACTGGGGATTGAACTCAGGACCTTGCACTTGCCAGGCAGGCACTTATTCTACTGAGCTATCTCCCCGGCCCCAATGTCAGTCTTTTTGATTACTCACATGAGATGAAAGTATTTTCAAAGTGTACATTTAGGCCAAGAAATTTTTACCCCAATCCTCAGTATCATCAGTCTTGTAATCTTACACCTCTAAAGTCCTTGACTTGCTAAAATTATTGACTATTGCCTATAAATTAATGTAGATACATGTATCAGGATATGTATTATGTAAAGACCTATCTGTTAGGGATATTTATTTTTCTAGACTGACTTCAGGTCATCTCTGAGTAGGGTTTTCACACTGCAGCCGTTAAAACTCCTACAAGTGGAGTGGCACTAAAAAAAAAAAAAATACAGTCAAATATAGTTACAGAAAGACACATAATACAAGGGCTCCAATGGGATGTTCCTTAGTATTGCCTGGGCAGGGGCACCGAGTCAGCTAAGCCCGAATATTTTTCCTCTCAATCAGCAATTCTTAGCCTCTTTACAAAGCTACAGATGTAG
The DNA here is from genome assembly GCF_000260255.1 of Octodon degus. Taxonomy (NCBI): domain Eukaryota; kingdom Metazoa; phylum Chordata; class Mammalia; order Rodentia; family Octodontidae; genus Octodon; species Octodon degus. Next base: position 2,904,936 of record NW_004524686.1, on the reverse strand, counting down.
CTAGAGAGCGGTAGCAGCCTGGCAGGCATAGACGCCACCTGCTCTCACAACCTGTGTTTGCAGGACTTATTTTAAGCCTGTTCATGTGTAAGTAATTTCTAAGGAGTGATGGAATCTTGCAAGGATATCGGACTGTCTAGCTCAGTAAGTTACCTAACTCATGGTTTGTGGGAGCTAAATTTCCACAGTCACATGGTGTAACACACATTCAGTCTCTACCAGGATCCAATTGAAAGCCTAGGGTTTCTCAGAAAGAGACTGTTGTGGTGACTTACTGAAAAAGGTGTGGTGCTTTACAACTTGAGGACACACTATGGCCTAGATCTCTGTCCTCTTGCTTTACCCAAATGCAAAGCTAGAAGACTTTCGGGTGACTGGTTCAGTTATTTGGAGTAGCATAGCCACATGTCACATGTGCTTTTTCCAAACTACCAAAAAATTGGGCAAGCCTCGTTTCCTTTTCTTGGTGGTAGAGAATCCATGGTGCAACATTGTTCTTTTATGTTGGGGGAGACAAGACCACTGGCTTCTCAGAAATTTCACCAAAGTGACAAGACTGCATTTTTCCTGCCTCCTACTGTTTGGTATGTTTGTGTTTTGTGAAGGGATCTGGGGGGGTAGACTCTTCCTGTATCGCAGTGTTTTAGTATAATATCAGTTTATAAACCACAGTGCTGTTCTAAGGATTAAAGCACATACAGCAGAGGCAGACTGTTCTTTGGCAGGGGAGCCAGTGAAGTGTTCCTCCATCCCTGCCAGGTGAAAAACAAACTGTACCCAGTGTGAACAGGGAATCAAATCAATAGCTATCTTCCAATGCTGGATTTATATTCTCTTAAATGACAGTATACTTGTGATGTGATGTTTGATGAATGCATGATATGGCAACCTGATTAAACTTAAAATAATCCATTGCCATAAGACCTATCCCTCTTCTGGATAGGCCAGGCAGATACATTAGATGATAACATGATAGTAATCACTAGCTATGCATCTTTTAAGTATTTAATGTGGCACTAGTCCCATTGATTATCCCCGGTATATGGTAGTGATGTTGATTAAATATTTTGTAGGGAGGATAGCTCCAGGAGCTTATGTCTAGCCATTTCCACCATAATAACTTTTAATCTGAGGTTCAGTGTCTAATGTGGTGATTTAGGCAGTTTTTAAGCATATCTATTGAAACTCTCTTTTGAAAACTGGGAAAATATTGACAAAGTAGTTTGCTGGGAGCACTGGGCCCACTCTAAAACTCAATCTGCAAAACCTACTTATTACTCGGCTTCCATTAGTTCCCATTGTAGATGGTGAACTATAGTAACTCTCTAGGTTCCCAGGGATAAACTGGAACCCAGAGGTAATGTTCAGTAGCCCCAAACAGTGTTTCCCTTGTTCTCACAGTGTACAGTCACCCTTGCCAGATGGCTGAATGTCTCATTGGCGAAGGGCAGGGCCGGATTCATGCAGCTCTTACATGTGAGGTCATGGCCAGGTTTCCCCTCCAGGGTTTTCTGGGTCTCCTCCTTCATTGATGAGCTTTGTGGTCTGTGAACTGACTCAGGCCTTGGAGTTTGCTATTAGATTTCGACTATCATGTCAGATCTCATGTCTTTGTTCTTATAATCTAGTCTAGAGATGTTTATTATTTTGTTTATTTTTGTTTCTTTTAATAGCAAAAAAATCATAGTAGCAAAGTAGGATAAAAAAATACAGAAAAAAAGGATAAAATCATAATGTCAAAATTGTACTTTTAAGGAAAACTGCAGCTTCAGGACACATGATTTACCCATCTAAATTTTTTCTCCCAGGAAACTCACGCTAGAAAAGATTCCTAAGGGTCTTAAAGCTGCACTAATCCTGGGCCTGTGCTTTTCACCTATAAATTATGCCTCCTCCCAGAGGAAGTAGGAGGGCTACTTCAGCTTCGAAGACATGTAAATGATTTGCATTCTAACACAGCCCCCCAGATGGGTAACCTCACAGACAGTAGGCGTACATGTCCTGAATCACCCATCTCAAGAACATCCCTGAGGCCACATAAAATCTTCCACCCCTGACCAAGAGTACCTCGGTCTTGAAGACCTGATTATTCTCTCTGACTGTGCACTGTTTGATTTCTGTCTAATAAACCTCCCTGTGCCTCTCACAGACACATCTTGAAAATTCCTTTCCTCTGATAGAAGTTGGCAAACCTACAATCTATGACAGTCTACGTCAGGGGTGAGGAGAGCAGAGGTCCCCACTCTCCTCTTTGGGAAGCTTGCTCAGACCCCATCCGGTGATAGTAGGTTGACCCTATTTTCATCTGGCAATCGCATGAGCGTTAGCACTGTCAAAGATGAATCACACGATTATCGTGTTAATCTGCTGCATATTATCATAGTCATGTTCCCCTTGTCTCTTGAAGCTGAGAACAGCAACTCAACCTTTGTCAGCCTACAGTCTGCTCATCAGAGAGCCCATTTCCAAGCAGTCTCTCTTGCCTGGAGAGAAGAGCCTTCTCAGAGACGTTGACTTTCTACTCACCAATGTGTTTCTCAACAAAAGAATTTCTTCTATACTCTTTTAGTTGCCATAATTGTGCAAGTCTATGTATGTGTACTTACAACTGTTCACCAACATTCTTGTTTATCTAAAATCTGTATTGTTCCCTCTCTACATAACATTAATCACTTTTTTAACTTCATCATTTATGGAAAACCACTATTAAATCCAGGTTTTAGGGAACTAATTGAATAAGACTATATATTGGTTCTAGAATTCATAATAAATGCATTCCCTTCAATAACAGACCAATCTAAATTTATGTTCCTCCTTTACTGGCTAAAGTACTGTTTTGGCTACTAATGTATAAGAAACTCAAAACTCAGTGCCATAGTAAGATAAAATTGTTAAGCTCATGAATTTCGCTAGTCTGGAATTCAAAGAGGGCGCAGAGGGCACAGCTTGTCTTTGCTCCATGATGTTTGGACCTGAGCTGGGAAAACTTAAAGCCTATGGTAGGTTGAGGCAACAATGGAGAATGTATTCACTTACCTGCCTACAGCTGACACTGGCTGGTGCTGGGACCTCAGTGCAAGCCCCAAGCTAGGAACCCTACCTGGGGCCTTTGCGTGTGGTGGCCTGGACTTCCACATAGCAATGAGGTCAGAGTCAAAGGTGAACATATACAAGGGAGGAAGGTGGAAACTGTGTTTTCTGTGTGACCCAGGCCCTTCACTCTGAGGGAGGAGGAACAAGAGACCTTCACTCTTGAAGAGAAGAGTAGCAAAGAGGAGCATGTGGGCTGGGAGATACACCTTCCCTGAGAAATACTATTTAATACCTGTCCTTCAGCTACTTCCCAGTTGTATTCCCCAGGTCTTTGCTGATCCACTTTAGAACATTTTGCTTGTATGTGTGCATGCACATTGCATGCCTGTGTCTGTGGGAGCTTTCTCCTTCCTGTTTTGATTTGGAAATAGGCTTCTGGAAATTTTCCATTATAGGCTTATAGTCGGTGATGACTTTCAAGGAAGGGCTTGAGAAATGTCTTTCCCTTGCAAGGTAATTGCCCCATCTAGGTCATTCCATGAAATCCAGGAAAGGCAGGAATCACCTTTTCAGGCATATCAGGAAGGGCTGTTTCAGCTAGCCTGGGAAAGTTCAGCAAACTTTAGGAGTTTGGAGTCCTGTGAATCATCAGGTGCCTCCTGTATGTCCCATTCTAGTTACTGGCTGGGAAGTAATTAGAGAAATGATGAAGCAATGAAATAAACTCAGTGACCTTAAGATAGCACTGTGTGTGACTATTTCCATTGTAACACTCCTGTGGCCACGTAAGGTAAGGTGTTCCTTTTAGAGCTATGTATGGTCCTGTATAATCTCCAGATTATGATGACACATTAAGTTTGTCTATGTTAGAATTCTGTTTTCCTGAGGTGGGGTTTAGGGAGGGAGGGAGATTTTAAAAGAGTTGACTCATGAGATTGTAAGGCCTGGCAAGCTTGACATCTGTGGGGCAGACCACAGGCTGGTGACTGAGGAAAGAGTTTATGTTACAGCCATGGAGACAATCAACTGATAGAATTACTGCTCCCAGCGAGACCAGTCTTTCTCTGAAAACCTTCAATGTATTGAATGCCACCCATCTTTAGCATTCAAAGTCAACTAAGCTAAATGTTAATCTCATCTAAAAACACTTTCACAGCAACATCCAGACTAACATTTGACCAACACTGGGACTGTAGCCTGGCCAAGTCGACACATAAAATTAATCATCACATTTATCATTCTTCTTAACAGTTAGACACGTCTAAGCTAATCTGTAGTCTTTTTTTCCCCATGTTCTTTTTTGAGACAGAGTCTAGCTGTGTAGTTCAGATTGGCCTTGAACTCACTACATACCCCGGGTTGTTCTTGAACTTAGAAGGCTCCTTTTGCCTCAGCCGCCACACCCACCTCTCCAATTTGACATAACCACAATTGCATCACCCTTGATCAGAAGATTGGTCTTGTAGTGATCTTCCTGTTTTCAGCTTCCTAAGTGCTGGGATTACAGGGACGTACCACCACACTCAGACTCAATTGCCCTCTCAGCGTGCCCCAGGAGCGGGACCAGCAGGGCAAGCTAGGGATTGAACCTCCAACCCCTGTGTCTGCCTCAGCAGGCACTTTAATACACTAAGCTATCTGGCCAGCCCTACATCACCCTTGAAAGGAGTGCCTAGATAGACTCCTCTTTCATTTCACCAAGTGGTGATCTATGTAACTGTTGTTCCACTGTTGGCATGGTCTATTCTGCTCCCTTGGCTTTTATTCATTTATTTTTTAAATCTTTTATTTATTTACTTGGTACAGGGTGTCCCTATGCAGCTCAGACTCAGACTTGTAGTGATCTTCCTATCTCAGCTTCCCAAGCGCTGGGATTATAGGCATGTGCCACTACACCGGGTTTTGGTGGCAGGCTCAGTACCTGGCACCAGCATAGCATGGAATACTATTACAGGGAACCTCCAAATGACACAGGGAGGAAAACTGATCTCAGACAGGTACCTAAAAGGTGCCTGGGATGAGTTTATGTTTTCTAAAACCAAAGAATGAATTTTAGGAACAAATGGAGGTTATGAGCAGAATATATTTATTGGGGGAAAAAAGGCTCCTGTCTGAGAGAGGGACAGGAGGGGGACCCTAGCAGGTGGTCCCCAGGAAGCTGTCTCTTCCAGGAACTTTTTGGAGGAAAACCGTGAAGTGAGGCGGGTCTAAGGTGAAGGAGAAGACATGGGAACTCAGTTAGGTTGGCATGAGGTAGGACAAAACTATGGTCAACCAATGAGATCACAAGCACCATTGCTCAGGTAAAATTGATTAAATCCAGTATCAAATGGGGAAGTGAGTCATGTAGCAAGTGGGCATGAATATGGGACAGGGTCTCTTTCTGTTGGGGATTGGGTTAGTGACTCACTTGGGCTCTTTCAAGGTGATTGATACCTATTTAGAATTTCTATCCCTGATGCCCATCCCTAGGGAAGTATGTACATGTGTTTCCTCTTTTGTCTTGAGGTGTGGCCCCTAAGTGTCTGTCCCTTCCAAGTTGCAAAGTCACCTTGTCTTCTCTCTTGTCTCCTTGAGGGCCTGTCCCTGTCCTATTGCCTATAATATTTCTGTCTAAGTCAGCTGCCTACAACAATACCAGGAATCAAACCCAGGTCCTTGAACTTGTCAGCCAGGCACTTAGATTGTGGGGCTATCTCTCTAGCATCCACTGGCTTTTAATTTGACCATATCAAGTTGGTATTGCCTGCAATTTCTGTCGCTTACTACCATACCTTCTATTAATGATTAATTGGTTGAAGTTATTGCTTACAATAACAGAGTTCACTTTGGCTAATTAAATTAGAGCTGAAATAGGTTTAGGAAAGGATAACTGGTACCTTGTGGGATAATTCAAAAGGCTAGGGCAAACTACTCTTTACGTAAGTCTAGCATCATATTGAAAAACTAGCTGAACGAGAGTTGGCATTGTTGTTGCTAGCTCCAGACCATGCAGCAGAACTGCCTTGACAAGAAAACTCCTGGTTTTCCAGTCCATGAGTGGAAGTATAGAAGTCACTCCTTATGTTTCTGACATATTTGTGGAGGATAGAATAGGGACAATTTACCTCTTGTTATTCTAGTGCAAGGGATTAGTCATCATAAATTTTGGAGTTCCTAATTTCTTTTTTGTTTATTTGTTTTCGTTTTATTTGTCTTTTTTGAGACAGGGTCTCACAGTGCAATTCAGGTTGGCTGTGATCTCACTTTATAGCCCTGGCAGGTATTGAACTTGCAGCCATCCTCCTGCCTCAGCCTCCCGAGTGCTGGCCTTCCAGGCATGCACCACCACACCCAGGTCCTAATTTCAAAATGGTAGCCTCTGCGCAGTGCTGACATTTCCAGAAAATTAGGTAAGAATCCATGCATGGCTTGCTTTTCAGAACTTTGAATTCAAAATAACGAAAATAACTTTTTCAAGGAGTGAAATTCTCCAGGTTGAGGTAGAAAGTATTCTGAGATAATTCCACTGATTCTCTCTCCTGGAACACCTGGGTGACTGTGATGGGATCATAGTGCATGATGCTGTGGCAGAAGGAAGGCTTGAACTCAGGCCCTTGTGCTTGTCAGGGAAGCACTTATTCCACTGAGCCATCTCCCCAGCCCCCTGCATGATGCTATGGACTCCCACAGTGAGGTTGACCACAATTGGCTGACCTTGAATTGTCACAAAGGAGCTGGTCCTAGGTGAACCTGCCTGTCAAGTGAGCTCTTAGAAGGAAAGTGACTTGCAAGTGACATGGTCTGCTGGCTTGAAGACAAACATGCTGCCAAGTCATGAGAGGAGGAGGGTACTTGACTGGAACCTGAGGTGCTCCTGAGGAGTTAAGAGCACCCCCTGATCCAGAGCCTACAAGAAAATGAGGACTTCAGTTCCTTAACACAAGGAACTGAAGTTTTACTGACAATCTGAGGGAACTTGAAACAGGCCCACGAGCGGGAGGTGAAAAGGTGGCCTGCTGTCAGCTTGACTTCAGCTGAGTGTGACCATGCACACATAACTTAGAACTTGCCCTATCAGAATTCTGACCTACGGAAGGTGTGACGTAATGAATGGTATTGCTTACATCACTGAAGTTTATGGTAACTTCTTATTCAGCAATAGAAAGTGGATACAAGTGTGAATAGGATCAATTAGTGGAAGAATGATTAGTAGGATGAGAATGTCTGTTCAAACTTCCTTGCATCGTGTATGCATTGGGTACAGAGACTCCTGGGATATGGTGACAAGAGAAGAATGAGCTCAGCAATGCTTCTGGGAGCCCACTGAATGCATCTCTTACTTGCTGCAGAGTCTCATGTTCTGATCTGTGACTGAAGAATTCAAGCCCAGGTTTTTGGGTCAAAAGCTCCGCCCCCAGCCTCCCAGGTCTACTATAGAGCTTGATCTATTATTAGCACATTTTAAGCTGTAGCTATTTTTCATTCTTATCAAATGTATAGAGAAAAGAACCTCACTTTTATTGGTCTCTTCCTACTTTTTTAAATTCCCCAATATAGAAGTTCCTATTGCTTCCATTTTTAAAACTAAAATACATTTTCAATAGTGAGTAATTTTATGTACAGTATGTGCATTTCTGAGCACATGAATTATTTATGTAAAACAGAAAAAGTTAAGAGATTTCTTATCACAAAATCGCAGCACAGGGGCCGGGGAGATGGCTCAGTGGAATAAGCACTTCCCTGGCAAGCGCAAGGGTCTGAGTTCAGTCCCCGGTTCCGCAAAAAAAAAAAAAAATCATAGCACATGTCTTCTCTTTTATGTCCAATTTAATTTCGCTGAAATAAATGAAGAGTGCATGGTAACTTAGATGTTTTCCCCATTTTATTTGTTTTATTAGAACATATTTGCCGTGTATGAAGTTTGTGCTCATCTTAGGGAGTGGCGCATGTACCTGACAGCTCAGTTCCTTTTCCTTCCCCTTCCTCCCCACCTCCCTCTTTTCCTCCCTCCATAAGTCCCATCCCTATATTTTCCCTTTCTGGTAACTAAGTCATACTTCTGAATGATTGATTTGATTCACCAGCACATGATTTGATTTCAAACACTGCTTGAAAATGTCGAATGGCTGGGTAACCACATGTTTATGCCATGTAGGGCTACCCCAATTTTTAAGTTTCAAGATGTTAAAAAATACTTTGCCACTGACTTATCTGATCACTTAGAAGTTAGAAAATTAATTTGCCAGTAAGGTAAGAGAGAAGTCTAGGCAAATCAAGGTGTTTCTTTTCTGCATGTCACATGCTACCAGCACCTCGGCATTTCTGGGTTCATTTCATGACCAGGCACCACCTATGTCTCATTCATCCAGCTTTCGTGGAGCCTGGGTTCATCGTACTGTGTCTGGCATTGTGTCTGATTTCTAAGAAAGGGCAAAGAGAAAGGGGAAAGCAAAAACACTTGTTAGCTGAGTCTCTACTGCTTCCAAAGAAGTTTCCTGAAAGTCCCACTTGATGATCTTAATTATATCTCATTGGTCAGACTCACGGCTGTGTCTTAACTGCTATAGGAGATCACTAAGAAATCTAGTTAGGGGCTGGGGAGATGGCTCAATGGAATAAGTGCTTTCCTGGCAAGTACAAGGGCCTGAGTTCTATCCCTGGTTCCACAGAAAAAAAAAAATGTGTTTTACCAAAAAATAAAAAATAAAAATAAAACCAGGAACAAGGAAAAAAAAAAAAAAAAAAAGAAAAGAAATCTAGTTAGGCCTTTTTTGTTTGTTAGTTTCTTTGCTGTCCCGAAGTGGAAGACAGAATGGAGAAAGTTAGAAAGTTTTGCCATGTATATCATAGAAAACTTGATACTATTTAAAGAAGAAGAGCTGGATAGACTCCTTAGTTCTTAATTGACAAGCTAGATACTTTAAAATTTCAACTGGATATTATGAAACAGTACAGCAATGGAACACAATAATATTTGACACAAAAATTATAAAAATTTAAGATGTAATTAAGCAAAACAATGAGTTACAAATAAATTCCATTAAAAGAGCTCTTTAGTGCATACCTGTAATACCAGTACCCCAGAGGCTGAGGCAGGAAGATTGGGAGGCAGAACTTTAATTTCAAACCATCGTTCTTCATGCACACCGGGAGGAATAAATCACCGTTTGACAACCTCACACTAAAGGCGTTCAAAGAATGGATCAAGGCCAGCCTGTGCTACATAGTATAAGACCCTGTCTCAAAAAAGAAATAAAAATTAAAATAAATAAATAAGAGTAAAATGCTCAAAATCCAGTAAACCTTTTTTGAGTTGTTTACTCTTTCTTTTTTTCTTTTTTCTTTTGGCAGAACTGAGGATTGAATTAAGGCTCTTCCACTTGCCAGGCAAGTGCTTGTTCTACTGAGCCATCTCCCTTAACCCCTCCTTGTTTTCTCTTGAGTTCCATTAAATACAGGTTTTGAAAGACAACTATTTATTTTTCTAAAACAACAATCAATATTAATACTCCAGTTCTTTTTGGACGTTTATATGGCAACAAGTGAAACATTCTAAGAAAAAATAAAATAACCATGGAGCTAGTGTGAAGATATGATACAAATTTCCATAACGTGAAGATACCCATTTTCCAGGAGAAAAGATCCTCTGAGAATAATCTGACTTTTAGGCACAAACTCAGTTGGGTGGTTTTGGCCTGCTGAGGAAGCAAATTTAGCTCCAGTGGAGTACGGTTTTTGCTTAGGGTTACGGTGAAGAGTGAAATGTGAGTACTCCAATGCACCAATCACTGTCATTCAGCACACTGGTAACAGCATGTACAAGATGACATTTTCTTACCTACCAAAGTACACTTAGTGTACTAATCAGTATATAAAGTAGGATTTGTGGCTTTGCTCTCCTTCTCTGCAGAATGGTAAAATAATTATACCTACCCCACAGAATTATAAGGCTTAAAAAAGTTAGTATGTGAACATCATATTGAAGGTTGTTTGCTACAGAGTAAATATGAGACTGCACTGTTGTTATTTAAGCAAATTAGAAAATAAGGTTAATAGCATCCATTCTTTGGATGTCTTTAGTGTGAGGTTGTCAAATGGTGATTTATTCTTCCTGGTGTGCATGAAGAATGATGGTTTGAAATTAAAGTTCTGCCTCCCAGTGTTTTTGCTGGGGATGAAAAGATCATTTCACTTTCATTCACTTTTGGCCTCAGCAGGACGTTGGAGAGGTCTGAGCAGAAGGGTTTCACTCAGTGAGTCGATAGCAATTAGCGCTCATTACCTGGACCCTCTGTTTCCTTTACTTCTTTGTAAAGCTTCTTTTATCTTTGTTGGTTATGTTTCCTGCTTAGATTTCAAGACTGTAAATTACCTGATAGATCTATTAAAGGGAAAGAAACACTTCTTTCAGAAATTGCTTTGTACTTCTAAGCTTTGGGCCAAGTTGACAATGCTGTTAAAATAGAAGTTCATGATCGTTGGACAACGTTATTTTAACAGAAGAAAAATTACTAACTACTGTAAACAAAGCAACTACAAAAAGACTGACAAAGCTGGGCATGGAGGTGCATACTGTAATCCCAGAACTCTGGGGGCTGAGGCAGGTGGACTGCTGCAAGTTTGAGGCCAGCCTGGGCTGCATAGTGAGTTCAAGACCAGCCTGAACTGCACAGCCAGACCCTGTCTCAATCAGTCAGTCAATCAGTCAATCAATCAACCAATCAATAAATAAAATATCACCTTCCATAATATGATTACTCCATTGAAAAGTGTACAAATTCTGACCAAAACATCTTTAGGAAAGCTAGAAAAAGCACCATAATGAGTACCTTGGGTCAAAGTCACAGCTTTGCCTTTTAATGATTATGTGTCCTGTAGGGACCTTGGCATGCATGAAAATGCCCACAGTAATTGACAGGGATTTACCTAAGTTTCTGTAACAAACAGTGCCTAAAATGCGTTGGCTTAAGCAAAGTAGATATGTATTTCTTTCTTTGCAATAGTCTAGAACTAGTCCATCCCTGAATTTAAAATGCCTGAGTTTATTCTACCCGCACACAGCCAGTAGAAAGGAAGTAAAGGGCTAGGCACACACACACCAGATCTTTTTATGAGGATAGAGAAAAATAGTGCATATCACTTTCACACATTCCATTGGCTAGCACTTGGTCATATGATACCTTTTAGCAGGAGTGACTAAAATAGTGGTATTTAGCTAGGTAGCCATGTAGGCACCTCAAATTCTATCTCTATTCAGGTAGAAGATGGATGGTGAAAGACAACTATGGAGATCCCTTGTTTGCTTTATTTACCCCACTGAATTTGGGAGATGATAAAGTCATAACATGATAGACAATGCACAGGACTGACTTTAATCCTGTTTTTACAGTGCCGCCAATATGCCCTGTGAGCAGTCCACTGAGGTTGGTTGTTGTGGACAGGAAGGCATGGATTGTGGCATGGAGGCTGGGCCAAAGGGAATGTAACTCCTCCATATAACTGTGGAAATCAGATTTTTCTCTAGGGGTTAAAAAGTTTTACAGATTAAATTGCTTTAGGAAAATGAACTTTTGTTTCTTTTGGGAAGTGTGTGTGTGCCTGTGTATATCTGTGTGTACACATGTCTGTGTGCATTTGGACATATGTACCTTATTTACAAATGACCCAGAGATGAGTAGGAACAGAGATAGGGAGTAAGGAGTTACAGTGTCCCCTTACATTGACAGCAACCCTGAAACAGAAAGAGGTATGAAACACTGGAGCTTATGTCAAACATTGCCGTTATCCCCCTATGGTCCCCAGTGTTGGTGACATTCTAAGATACTGTTATGGATTATTTACCCTATGGATTGTTCTCATGTGTATGCATGTGAATGTATGTGACATAAAAAGAATAAAATAATTCCAACTAAATAATGTAATGATGAATCTCAAACTTCTAGAAAAATAAGAACAATCCAAACCTGAAACTAATGGAAGGATATAAATTAAAAAGATCAGAGTGGAAATTAATGAAATGGATACTAAAAAACAGTACAAGTGATCAATGAGTCAAAGAATTAGTTCTCTGAAAGGATGGGAAGGGGCTCTGAAGATGGTGGAAAATGGTAGGAAGAAAGAGAAGAAAAGAAAGTGAAAAGTTCAAGACACATTGTGTCTCTGTACCAGTACCCTCACAATGAATGCAGAAAATGGTGCAAAATCTGTGCATGCATGTGTGTGTGTGTGTATGCATGTGTGCATGTGTTTGTATGTGCATGTGGGAAAGCACTGTGAGCTTGGTTAGGACAAAGTCTAGGACAAATACATTTAAATAATGAGGTAGAAATACTTATAAGTAAAGGATTATGGACAAGGGCTCTCTGAAGATTTCAAGACACAAGAAGTTTAGGAACCAGGTTATCTATTCCTAAACTTCTTAGAGGAAACCTCTCAGATTTAAAATTCTTTTGCCTGGCATGGTGGCAGATGCCTGTAATCTCAGCATTTGGGAGGCTGAGGCAGGACAATCCCTAAGAATTTGAGACCAGCCTGGGCTACATAGTTCAAGGCCAGCCTGAAATATATAGCAAGACCCTGACTCAAAACAACAACAACAACAAATCTTCTTTCTTTAGATTCTGGAAATACAACTCAGCATCTAGTTGTACACGTATTCCTTCTAATCACTCTCAAGTCTTCATTACAGTTGGTTTATATAGTAGACTTGTATTAATGATATTCAGGGGATTGAGGAATGATGTGATGTTGAGATGCCCAGTGTCCTCTCTGATCCTATCCTTTGAGGCCAGCAGCACCAAGGACAGCATTGTTCCCAAGGCAAGAGTGGTCTTACTGTTCTGCAGCCAGCAGAAAAGCAAACAGCCCAAGGCAGAGTCAACTTCATTTGGAGTCCAGTTCAGTGAGGACACAGGTTATAGCCAGCTGGTCCCTGGAATGGAAAGCAGCCCCATACTTTGAAATTTAAATATTTATTTTTTCTGAAACAAATGAGGTGAGGGAGTATTACATGTGGGGACAGAGCTCAAGTCACTTAATTTTAATATTCAAGGAGGGCTGCCTGGCAAGCACAAGGACCTGGGTTCGATCCCTGGTACCAAGTGCTGTGTTGGCCACTGAAACTGGACATGGTGGTGCATACATGTAATCCCAGGGCTGGGGAGGCTGAGACATGAGGATCACTATGAGTCTGAGCTGCAAAGTCAGATCCTATACTTACTAAATAAATACATATTCAAGGAAATGGTGCTACCAGCAGAAAGGAAACAGTTCTAGGAAGCAGAACCTTGGGTTAGACTATGGTCAAACAAGCCACACCGTGTCTCTCTGTAGTGGAGGAGTGTGCGAGGTGGGTGTGCTGATCCTGGAGTTCATTTCACAGAGGATGGGAGCACACTGGGAAGAAATCACAGGCCCGGAGTGGTCTCTGTCTCCAACACGTAACATAGGACTGCTGGTGCAGAAGTGGGTGGTCAGAGCTGGGGTCAGCAAAAGTGTAGCAATCCCAGTTTGAAGCCTGTCTCCCCAACAAGCCAATCGAGGAATTAGAGAATAACCTAGCTTCAAAGTCTCCATAAACTTCAAAATCAAATGGACCTATGTGTTTGGCTGAAGCTTTTCCTTTAGACCAGAGAACTAATGTTCTTTGATTATAAGAAAAGAAAAAAGAGCCAGCCAGATAGCTCCGTGGACTAAAGTGCCTGCTTAGGTAGGCGTGACCACCGTGGTTCTATCCCTGGCATTCAGTGCCATCCCCACCCCCCCCCGGGGGGGGGGTGGTATGCTGCACTGAGACTGCGACTGAGACTGGGTGAGCACATGTAATCCCAGGGCTTGGGAGGCTGAAAACAGGAGGATCACTATGAGACCAGTCTATGTAGTGAGACCCCGTAGACCCTGTACTAAATACATTCAAGAAAAAAAAAGGTCTTTTTCTCTGACGACTCTTAGAGCTTCTCTGGCTTCACGGGTGATATGCACAGGTCCACTTCCTGCATGAAGACATCTGTGGTTCATCACAAATGGCAAGTGTTTCCCACCAGTTAAAGCATCAGGGTTTCATCCCAAGCTGATCAAAACTTCAAAGAAAGGAAATTTAGGAATGTGCATCTTTAACCAGGGCTCCTTTGAATGCTTTGACTTTGGGCATTTGGCAAATATGATGTTCTCAAAGTGCAGTGGTGAAGCTGTACTCAGGTGATTCCATATGCAGTACATGAGTGTAACCAAAAGGACTTTGAATAGGAGAAGTAGGAGGCTGGAATCCAGGCAAAAGTACAGTTGAACAGAGATGAAAAACATAGAGACTGAAAGGCAAGCTGAAGCAAGTTTATAGATTTCTAAAATTTTTACTCTTAGTCATTTTACTTTCTGGACTTCTCCTGTCCAGTGATGGTGTCATCCTCCCGTCAGGCTTCTCTTGGGTATCTCGGACTACTCTAAGAGAAAGAACCCCCCCCTCCCACTTGTTATGGTCCCACTTTCCAGCTAAGCAGATCTTCTGCTTGGATTTGCTTTGCTTATTTGTTTCTATGCAAAGGTTCATTTAGATGAAATATTCCATCTGGGAGTGGCAGCACAGGCCTGTAATCCCAGCACCTGGGAGGCTGAGGCAGGAGGAATGCAGTGAGTTCAAGGCCAGCCCGGGCTACCGACTGGGTCACAAGCCAGCCTGGAGAGACCCTGTTTCAAATTAAAAAAAAAAAAATTTAGAAAATAAATAAAATATTCCACACTATTTTTTCAAAGCTACATTAAACTTCTAAGGCCTCACAGCTCTAGCATAATAAAGAGTGCCTGAAACAGCGATGCCAACCACATACATAGATCATTAGCGCAGAAAAGAGCACCAGGAGCCTTAGGATGCAGGCCACATTTTGAGCCTAGTTTTTTTTTTTTTTTTTTAATATTGACTCCTGCTGTTCCAGCCTGCTGGCTTCCTTGTTGTAGGCTGACATTTAAACAGAGAAGAAGTAATTGTGGCATCCCCATGAATACAGCATCTTACAGTCAAAGGAAAAAATTCAGCCTCAAAGGTTGTTTGTCATTTTGTAGAGAAAACGATAACTGGTTCATTGCCTGAATTTCCTTCCTTTTCATGAGTTGTTGTGCTATCAGGTAGCTATAGTCTGATGTGAGCCCTGTCTAGTGTGACCTGGCATCAGAACAAGGTAAGAACACCTGCCCCCAGAAGCAGGTGTAGCAAGCAGCAAGCCAGCTGCTCGGTAGGGGAGACTGCCCGGAGTTTGGGTGCTGCACACCAACTCGGGAACAGTCATCTGTGTGCACAGGAGTGCGACCTTTGTCTTGCTACACCCTGAGGAAAACTTGCTCTAGCTCTGTGTGACCAAACATGAGTTCAAGTCCAGCTCTGTGCTTATTGTACACTTTGGACAAATCACTTCTCTTATCTAAAGTGGGGGATAATAATAGCCACTCTGCCTTACTACTGTGAGGATTAAATCAGATAATGCAGGGGAAAGCATTTTGTAAATAGCAGTCTTACAAATGTAAAGGTACATTTATCATAATGAATAATGGCACCATATTCAAGGAGACAGCATTAGGAAAAACACTATTACATTCACAAGCTCTACAAACACTTTCATATATATAATTAGACACTATACATTTATTAACATATACATTCGTTCATTCATTCACTCAGTAGTTCCAGCCCACACAGCATTAGTCCCTGGGGGGAGATAAAAGATAAATGAGAAGGTGGTTAGATAAAAAATACATTTAAAGTTTGGTGACTAGGAGCTCACTGTTTACTGAGCCAGTACTGTCATTGAGGAACTAGGTTCATTCCTAGAAGAACAGTGCTAAGAGCTTTCCTCTCCAGTGGAGAAGGACAGAAGTGCATGGGCAAGCCGTGCTGTAAGTCTGAGAATCCCAGAGGGAGGCATCCAAAGTTGGCCCAGACTTGGCCAGTGGTAGTGGCTGGACACAGAGGTGAGTGCTCAAGGCCACTCTCCAGGGTGCTCACTGCTCGTCTCCCATCTGACGGCATCATTCATAACTTGTGGGACGTTCCAGCATCTCCCCATGCTCTGGGCAGTGCCCACTTGACCTTCAGAGGAGAAGGCCTAGTCTCAGAGACGGTTAGACATGTAGGCCAGCAGAGAGATGGGTCTGTGAGCCTCCCAAACAATGCTGGAGAAAACATCATTTTTCAAAATAAAAAAATGATGCACCTTTATTAAATATGCTTATTTATTTATTGTACCTTTCAGATTTTATCTATTTTTTCCGTTTCTCACACTAGTAAGACAATACAATGTTTGCACATGCAGGTATGATCGATTGCACTTAAGAGTGTGGTCTCTAGTTACATCCATTTACCAATAAAAGCCTCAAGTTTATCTTTTTTATAGCTGAGTAATACTCCACTGTGTAAAACTACCATGTCTTTTTCATCCATTCCTCAGTTGATGGGCATTTGGGTTGTTTTCAAGATATAGCTATGACAAATTACACTGCTATAAACATGGATACACATATATTACTGTGGTATATTTTCAGTTCTTCTGGAAAAATACCCAGGAAGGACATAGCTTGGTTGAATGGGACCTCCAATCCTAGCTTTCTAAGAAATCTCCACACTGATTAAATATGCTCTCTTAAATCATAGAAGAAAATGCAAATTATATAGAATGTAAATGCATGACTAAACTGGGAACATAAACAACATGGAACAGCTTTATACAGCAGGAAGGAATAGATCTGGGCTGCCTGCTGTAAAGTTCACAGAGCTGCCACATGCCCTCTGGTTCTGTTTCTCTGCTGCTTGCTGCCCTAGGCATGGCTGCCTATGCACAGTTCACTTAGGTCCATGTGCTTCCAGTTAATTGTAAACTTGCTTTTCTTGCAACTTAAATTTGGCTCTGTACTCCCCTGTAGGAAGGCTGAACCTGGAGAGTTTTCTAGTCTAAGTGAAGCCATTTCCTATGATCTCTTACTTCTCTTAGAAAGTGGTGACAGGAAGATTTAAGCTTCTCCTGTACTGAGTGTCCCTCCAAGCCTCCCCCACCTTCCTCTTCATCTGATGACTGCTAGGTCAGAGGAGAACATTGCATGGATTATGAAACCCAAGGAGATCAAGCAAGGATAAAGGGCAGGGTTTCCTGCCTGGGAAGAAGTTGTGCTAAGCCCTCCCCCACCCTAAGCCTCAGTGAGATGCTCCTTGACCTGCCCTGAGAATCCCTGTCTTTGACATTGAA
Source organism: Octodon degus (assembly GCF_000260255.1). NCBI lineage: Eukaryota > Metazoa > Chordata > Mammalia > Rodentia > Octodontidae > Octodon > Octodon degus. The sequence continues at coordinate 2,887,696 of NW_004524686.1, read as the reverse complement.
TAATCCCAGGACTCTGACTGGGGAATCTACCTGGTGTGTTCTTTTCCTCTTACAGCCCTGGGTAGCACTGTAGTCGGGGCCTCCTGGGCCAATACAAGTGGACTGTTTGGAGAGCAGAAGTTTGCCCCACTTCCTAGCCTTGTAGGAGCCAAACTCCTGCTCTGTACTGTTTGTCCAGGCCTGTGTGATACCCTTGCTTTTGTTTCATGTGCTTTGTAATCTGATTTATGTGTTTATCTAGCTATTTTTTTCTCATCTTTTGGCTACAGATAGATGAGATGTGTATTTCCTTTACTATTCTTTATACTATATAGGTATAACATACAAACCACTCTCTTTAAAATAATGTATTTCAGTAATCAAAGGAATAGACTCATGGAGCTTGTTAAGGTCATGCATTTCTTCTAATTAAATACCACTGCAAATTAGTAATCATAATAAATCTCATAGTTCTGAGACCAAGATTATCCTGAAAAACCACAGCCAAGCCCTTCATTTGCCTAAGGGGTAGAAGGCTTAAAACATACTTTCCTATAAATTATCCATTTCATTCTCCATCCCATTGTCAGTGTTTTATAGATAGAAAATGAGGGCTTAGAAAGGACAATGAATGCCTGCGGGGTGGCTCAGAAGACGACAGCATGGGATGCCAAGTTTCTTGCAGTAGGGCCACGGGTGCTGTCCACCACATGCTTGATGTTTTTCTCCAAGAGTCATGGGATCTGCCCAAGACTGTCTGGTCAGAAATCCACAGGAGCAGGCATGGAGGGACTGTGATTTTGTTCATCATTCTGCTGCTTACCATTATGTGATCCTGAGCCAATCTCTAACTTATCCTTTCTGAGAGCAAGAGCTTAAGCAAGACCAGCATCTGTCAGCAGCTGTGGCTGCACCCAGGTGTCAAAGTTGCTGTAGATGCCTGACTCTGATTTCCTGGAGGTGGAGGCTGACCTTTGACTCAGTAATCCCTGCTTTAATTCCAGCTTTAAATTTCTGAGTTTGTCTAGATCACATCTTAGTTCAAATGTTGCGAAAGGGAACCCAAAATATATTGTAGGAAGAACCAACTGGGCAAAACCAACCAAAAGATGTTGAAAACTCAGTTTTGCAACTTTTACCCCTCACCCACATTGGCACGGAACAAGACTAAAGTTGAAGAGGCCAAGAACAATTGGAGATGATTAGATTAGATCTTTCGAGACAGTTGTCAGTGTGCTGTTAGTGCCCTTGGCTATAGTGTGGGTTGGGTTGCTTTTCCCTTACCGATGGAAAGGGCTTCAGGGACATCACTTGGAGAGCTTGCTGTGTGTTCTCTGCAATTTGAAAGGAAACAGTGGGCCAGTATCTAATGACATCCTGAGAGCTCAGAGTGAGAGCTGAGCATGTGGAACAGGGGCCTGTGCTTTAGGAGGTGACTGCCCTGGTGAATGAAAGGCCATCAGTGTGTGCCAAAGCAGCCTCACTAGGAAAAAAAGCTGGCTCTGAGTGGCCTCAGCTTCTCCTTCATAGAGCCACCCAGCAGAGCAAGAAGAGCTCAGTAGAGAAGGGAGGAGGCTCTGGTGAATGGCAGGCCCAGCAGTCCCCGTTCTGAAGAGGCATACTTATAAATGTCACAAGAGCAACAGATGAAAGTTTGTGTAAGTGGGGGTCTCCAAGAATCCCATGAAAGAAAGAGTCAACTTGACAGACTTTCTCAGGCCCAGAGAGTGCCAATGTGATCCCTCCCAGCCTCATCCAGTAAGACTGTCCTTCGCCTTTGCCTCCCTTCTTTCTCCTGGCCTTTCAGTTCTATGACTATCTCCATTAACTAGCGAAGTTAAAACAAGTAGAAGCAGGTAGGTAGTAAACTAAAGAAGAGGCCAGCCCAAAGGTTGTTTCCTGTTTCTGGAGCCAGTTGAAAGCAGGCCTAACTGGGAACAAGAGAAACATGTGCTTTGTTTTGTTGCTGCTGCTGTTTGTTTTTGAGACAGGATTTTTGCTACCATCTAGGCTGGCCTCCAAATCGTGATCCTCCCTGCTTCAGCCTCCCTAGGCTGGCCTCCAAATCGTGATCCTCCCTGCTTCAGCCTCCCTAGGCTGGCCTCGAAATCGTGATCCTCCCTGCTTCAGCCTCCCGAATGTTGGGAATCACAAGCTGGCACTACCACACCCAACTTTGAAAGGAGTGCAGAGTTTGCACTACCGTGAAGTCATTGGACTATAACTGAGCTGAAACTGCTTGAAGTAGTAGAGTGAGAAAAGGACTTTTTTCTTCTTTTTTATATCTAAGGGAAAAAGAAAAGGATGGCACTAAATTGTTTCCAAGGGAAGGGCTCTTGGCCTCAAAGAATGGCTATTCTAATGTTTCCTGGGTCCTGAATATTGAGCATTCTGGTCATATTTATGCACTAAATGTATGTATAAACGTACATGTATGTGAACATAAACAAACACAAATTTTTCTTTGTTCCATTTACATTGATTTGACAAAATATCTCTCCGAACTGTTAAACTTCATGATGTCGAAAGTCACCTCAGACCCTGGTATCAGGGCTACTTGTTGCAGAATGGAAAAGGCAGCCCAGGGCTCTTTCCTCCCCTTCTCATCACTGCTTTGTACCCATTTAGATCTTAAGGTATGGAGGCTGACGAACTGAAATTGTTTCCTTGTGCACAAAGCAATGGAGGATCTTTGACCTGGGCCCCATCTTTCCACCCTCCTCACAGACAAAGATAAGACGTGTATTTGGATTTGGGGCCGTGTAGAAGAGAAAACAAACTGAGTGGAGCTGGTAGCAAACACGAGGTTAAGGAACAGAAAGGGAAAGAGGAAATGGAGGGAAGGGTTACCATAGGCATGGAGCAGCCATTGTGTCAGAGAAAGAGAGGGAAACAGAGGCTGCAAAGGAGAGTCTTGTGCCTTTTCTTTTACTCGCTGTTCTGTCCCATTCTCCTGCTCCCTCGGGAGAATTTGAAGCCTCCCATTTGAGCAAGGTCCCAAGCAGTCACAAACCTGTCTTCTGGCTTTGTGCCTGTGGTTCTGTCAATGTCTGCCCTGGCTCACCTGGACCCTGGCTCCCACTTCTCAGGGCCACCCAGTGTCCCATCTGCAGCCACAGGCTATGACTTGGGATTCTAATTGTATTAATTTATTTGTTGCCAAGTTATTCAGAATCGTTTATGTTAAAGCATACTATGATTTAGAATGTTAGATTCATCTTGACAGTAAAGCAATCAGAGTTGCTGTAAAGTTGGAGCTGCCTGCTACTCAGAATTAGTTCACTAAGATACTCAGGGTTATTAATTTGCCCATTCTGCTATTAGAGATATTTTCTGGGAAATGCTTGAGAGAATTAGGCCTAATTTGCTTCTTTCTTCAGGAGTATCGCTAGTAGACAAAAGATTAGCAAAAGGTATTCGAGAGCCAAAGAAATGACATTTTAATGAAGGCAATGAAGGCAGTTTAATGGGAGGTGGAAGAGATTTGTCTGATAGGTGTGTGAAGTACTCTAATCTCATATATTCTATCAATTGACCTGGCCAGCTCTGTTTATAAATCTATACGTAGGCCAGGTGATCAAAATAAGAAGCACTCAATGTGTACTTACTAGACCAGCATTTCCCAGAGTGGGTATCATGGGCTACTAATCCTGTGCAAGACTTGGCAAAGGACGTAGATAAATTTGAATCTGGTTTAAGCCCCTCTTGGGGATCTACAGAGGAAAGACTGAGAAATCATGCTGCAAACAATAGCACAAGTTTGTCTGAGTATCTTGTACCAGTATAATAGGCTCTTTTTTTTGGGTAACTCCTCTTTAAATAACTCTTTCTCCAAAAGAGTGTTTGGAGGAACATTCCCCGGGCACTTTCCTACTAGCTAATATTGTGAAGCAGAAGTTACCAATCTTTTCATCATCCAAGATCCTATTTGTTGTTTCTCTTTTTATCTCGTGTTTTAAACATTGTGCCCTAATTTTGGCTGTCGGTCTGGTCTCATCAGCAGGCCCATTGTGCGGTGGGTATTCAGCTTGGATGCTATCGGCTGGTACTGTGAAAGTTTCCTCTGAGGACTGTGCGTGCTGTCAGCTGCAGCCAATCAGAACTTTTGAGCAACGTGAGCTGCTTAGCTGCCAGACTGAATTTATCTAATTCTAGCCCAGAGCAGAGACATACTATGTTATAATTAACTGGTGTAAATAGGTACACCGTACCAGTGCAATTGTTTTTAGAGGTTTAAAAATATTAAAAGTAGCTCCGGGATATTTTTCTAACTTTACAAATTTCAATGAATACAGGTGTTATAGGTAGAAGAGAAACAAAATACACCATTGCTATTATTGTGCTTATATGACATACCTTATTTTTATACTCAAGATTCTGCTAATCATATGGTATAACTTCCAAGATCACAAAAAATGCTAACATGTTGCAAAAAAGGTAAGAAAATTATAAAGCATCAATCCACTCTTTGGACTTAAACAGAAACCTTTCTTTCTGGTTAAGGATTTCCGAAGAATCACATGCATGACTTATGTCTTACAGATGACAAAGCACTCTTATGTTAATTATGTCATTTGTAGCAACTGAGATCTTGTCATAGAGACACAATCTCATCACTAAAGAATGCCACATCATATAATTTCAGGAGTTTTGTAAGCAGATGTTAGAAACTTAAACAAATTTATGCAACAGGATTTATTGGAAAGGTACTGCGAATCCTCCTTTTTTTTTTTTTTTTAAATACAATTCTAGGAAGCACTGAATAACCAAGATACAGGAATAGCAGAGATGTGACTGGGTCATGATTTCTTAGAGCCAAAGGCTTGAAGGTCATCAGGATTCTTCTTAAGCTTGTGCTTCTCTCTGCATACTGACTTTAGTCTCTCCGTGTCAGTGGCTTTCTCCTCATAACAGAAGACCTGATTACTATAAGCAGCCAAGGTTTACATTCAGCTGTGGAGCACTGGCGGGAGTATTTTAGCTCTGCATTCTCCCTGACCCCATGTGTCACTGTGGCCCAGCTTAGGTCCATTGCTGCTGTAGCTAAACTCAGCTGCCAGGGAGCAGGGCCTGAGTGCTGGCGCATGGTGCCCCTCATAGCAAAGATGGAGGTGAGAGTGGGGAACAGATACTTTTGCCACCAGGCAGACAGTTCCATAGGTGTGCAGTCCCTATTCTGCACTAGGAGATACCTATTATGCATATCTATGGCAGCCTGTCAGCTGGGCACCCAAGTGCATAATAATTGAATTCATGCTTATCTGTATCAAGAGAATAGTGGAACCTCACTAGAAACTCCGTGAGTTCCTTATCTTCAGGGTGGCCAAATCCTCCCTGGCTCATAACAACATCAATAACAACAAAACATAAGCCAGCTTCTGTTCAGGCCTGGAATGAACATCACAGAGATTTGCTCTTGAGCTGCTGCTGCTGCTGCTGCTGCTGCTGCTGCTGCTGCTGCTTCTCCTTCTCCTTCTCCTTCTCCTTCTCCTTCTCCTTCTCTTCCTTTTCCTCTTCCTCCTCCTCCTCCTCCTCCTCCTTCTTCTTCATGTATTTGGTTGTTATAGGGTCTCACTACACAGGTCAGACTTATAGTGATCCTCCTGTTTTCAGCCTCCTCAGTGCTGGGATTATAGGCATATGCCACTAAGCCTGGACTCTGTGGTGTGCTAAGCCCATCCTGGGGGCAGAGCTGGCAAGCTAATGTGGTGCAAGGATCAAACCATAGTCCATGCGCCTGCCTAAGCTTGCCTAAGCAGACATTTTAGTCCACTGAGCCTTCTCGCTGGCCCTTGAGCTTCAGTTCTAAGGGTGAGGATGGTTAGAAAAGAACTACGAGGAAATATTTCATAACCTGAAGAAAAAGAAGGCATTCCCATGCCTAGGCTATTTCCTTATATGAAAACTGACAATGAGATAAGGCTATGGGTTCGGGCTGGACTTTATACTCCTACTGCCTAGTCTGTTACCTCCCTCAGAATATCTGTCTGCAAATGTCTCAACCCATCCTCCAGAAGGAAGGAATTCAAAGGAGAAATTGTTGGCTCCTGGTAGGTAGAGTGTATCGAGTCTCCATACCAGCACATAAAGTGTTTTTAGGAAATTGGACACTAGTGCTGTTTGAATTTTCTTTCTTTCTTTTTTTTTTTAATTCATGTATTTGGTATAGGGTCTCACTGTGCAGCTCAGAGTTGTAGTGATCCTCCTGTCTCAGCCTCCCCATGCTGGGATTACATGTATTTGCCACCACACCTGGTTTTGTGGCTGGCCCAGCAGGCCTGAGAAGGGGCCTGCGCTGTGTGCAATACTGGAAATTGAACCTGGATCCTTACATTTGCCAGGCAGGCACTTAGACTGCTGAGCTATCTCTCCGGCCCTGACTTTTCTTTT
>NW_004524686.1:2868140-2874579 GCF_000260255.1 Octodon degus | reverse complement strand
GCAGGAAGCTCTCCACACACTCACAGGACCTGGGCTAGGACTGGGTCTGGGGGTTCCAGGAAGTCGGCAGAAAACGGCCCTGACTTTTCTTATTTCCATTTATTTAACATTATTCTTAGAATCAAAGGCATATTTGAAACTTTAGTAGAATAAAGACAGGTCTCCTCTGCATAAGAAGGATTTCCATCAGCAAACTCCTTTTGGATGCTTCCTTTACTCTCCAGCCTGCCAGCTTACCCTATAGGTGTTAGCTTCCTTTACTTACATGTCCTGTTAGCTGACATGTCTTTTTGTCTCTTTGTATATCTCTGTCTCTGTCTCTGTCTATATCTGTCTCCCCCAGTCATGGGTACTGTTTCTCTGGGGAAACCTAATGCAAAAATTCCTCATACAGTCAAACATTATACAGACTGTGCTGTTACAGTTGTTCTTAAATCATGGAGGCTATTACCGTATGTGGCTCTGTATTGAAAGAGTATAACAAAAGAGAAGAGATTAATTTCCCAAGTATCAATGATTGCTTATCATTGATTAAGTGACTCTGCCAGCTAGGTCTTTAAACCCAGCAATACCAGATTTGGATTTATAGAGATAGGGTGAAAGGGGGCTCCAGATGAACAGGGCACCTTGTAGAAGAAACATGTAGGGGGCAGGGGAGTTGGTAGGTACCCAGGAAATATGAAGAAAATTGTAAAGTGTTGAAGGGAAATGGCTTTTGCAGCCTTAAGTGTCGGGTGAAAGAATTAGACTTTGTATCAGCAAATAGAAGCTCAGGAGTTCTGAATGAGTGAGTAAAATATTTATAGAGGAAGAAGCTGGCAGTATAGCGTAGTGTGGTTTGGAAGGAGCAGTTTGGGAGTGAGGAATTCAGTTTGAAAGTTAGTGTAATTATCTCCATATTAATTCCTTTATTCTTGTATTCACTGAACACGACTTAAGCTTGTGTTAGTGCCAGGCGCTATAGTTTTAAGAGACGTAAACTGGAAGCTGTACCTTTGAAGAGTGTTCACCATTGTGGAGGAGATATGTGCAGTGGAAGAAATGCAAGAAAATGCTCACAGCAGTATTTCCCAGCCATTGGAACTCGATGAAATTTTGATTCAGAATTGAGTTCAGATTTCTGCAGGACATCAACTAGAATTATATCAACATGCTTGTTGTAGCCTGGTCCTGTATCCTCTCAAAATAAAGAAGAGAAAGATCCAACTTAAGGTGGGAAAAGTCATTTCAGGATTTCAGGAACTATGGACCTGATATTCATAGGTTCTCAGCCTTTGGCTCCTGAGGCAGGAAGCATTTGCTCAGGCCCAGAGCTGCGAGAGCACCCCTACCCTATTGAACTCAGTGTTGCTCACTCTAAGAATGGGCGCGCTCAGGGCAAGTCAATGGACTTGGACCTGTGGCCAGCACAAGGTATTTTCTTATCTTTAACTACTCTCTACAAAGCTCATGTTTGTTCTTCCCTCACCAAGCTAAGCCTAAGGCACACTGCTTAGGGAAATGTTCCTCTCTGAACAGCTTCCAGTGCCCTGTAAACACCCTCCCCAGGAACACTCGGAATGTGCTCAGCTCTGAGGGCTTATGGGGCCACAATCTGCAGTCAGTGCTAGAGCAGCGTGCCACCATGAGTGCTGTGGCTCAATGAAGGCTGCGAGGGGTTTTGTTTTGGTCATTCATTCACCCAGAAAAGCTCAGCGCTATCTCACAAACCCGGTTTCTGAGAAGTCAAACAACCTGGCTGCACTTTACAGCTTGGTAAATGATATACTTTAAGGGCTCATAAAAATTAATCCAGACACATGCTATAAAGCTGATGAAATAATGAGCGGAGATCATCTTTTCTGGGAGTCCAGAATGGGATACACTCTGTGTAGGACATAACATGGCACTAAGGAAAAACTCCTCTTGTTCCTGTTGGAACTAGCTATCCTCATCTTCACTGGAAAAGGCTCTCCAACTCCTTCCATGGACACAAAATACTTCAGTGTCAAGCAAGTGGGGAAAGCTGGCTTGGGGAGGCTTCTAGAATGTTCTACCAGTGACTCTTCCTCTAATGAATGTAATAATTCCAGAGGCCACCAACTTACCATGATTTGACTTCTGGTTTTTCAAGTTTACAATGGTGCAAAAATGATGTATATTCAGTAGAAACTATTCTTTGCATTTTGAATTTTTATCCTTTTCTGGTCTAGCATTATACAGTACAGCACTCACTCACAATGCTGGGCAACAACCCCAATCTACAGCTTGCAGTCCGCCACGGATCCTAGGGATAAACAAGCAGCACTCTCATGGGTGTCATGTTGCTAAGATGTGAAGTTCTGTCAGATGAATTGAATGAAATGAATGAATGAATGAATGAATGAATGAATTTATTTTTCAGTACTGGGAATCAACCTCAGGGCTTCACAAATGATAGGCAAGTGTTTTACCACTGAGCTACAACTTCAACCATTTTTATTTTATTTTGAGATTCACTAAGTTGGCCAGGCTGACCTTGAACTTGCAATCCTGAGCTTCTCATAGCTGAGATTACAGATACACATGACTCTGCCTGGCTTATTAAATGCATTTATTTATTTATTTATTTATGATATTTTAAATTTATGATGGATTTATGATGCCCATGGTAATCTGGGGAGCATCTGTAATGATTTTTAAAACAATAATAGGACCTGATCTGTGCCAATTTACACATTGTCTACTTAAATATTAACATCACAAATCAATAATGTAGCGATCTTATCTCCTGAGAATCAGAAAAAAAAGAACTTGCTAGGGTCATATAGTTTAAAAAATTGAACCTAGGTCTGCCTGCTGTCACTATCCACATCTACACCAATTCTGCCTTTTTGAAGGCAATTGCTGGGTCATTTGTATTCATTTACTATGGAGGTAAAATGCAAGCACTACAGTCATGTATGTTTCAAGTGGAGAGAGTGTGAAAGGTCTAATTTTCTTTCTTCAAAAGATTCTATAGCTCTCTATTGAGAGTGCAAGGAAGCATGCATGAAAGAATTTTGAATAATCCTTTGTAGGCACTGTGTCAAATTTTTAGTAGTAAAGAGATAGCTGGGGAACAGCTGATACGTTTAGAAAGTGAAAATTTATTTTAAAAACAAGACTAGAATAAACAGGTATATTTCCATTACTGTTAATACTTTAATAGATTAACTTCTCGCATTTTTTGAAGTGAAAATGACATCCTGCTTTAAAAAATAATTCAAATTATGTAGGGAAGTAAAAATGAAAAATAAGAATGGCTCACTTAGAATGCCACCGCCCAGAAATCACCACGGTAGCACAGGATAGACTTGTATGTTTCTATGCCTATATTCCAATAGTTGTATCTTATAAAAATGGCGTATAATATAAGTTCTATTTTTCAGTAAAAACCATTGAATTCAATAGAAGAAAAATCAAATGAAACACAACTGAAGAAATTGTTGAGCTTCCAAAAAATGTCTCTTCTCTCAAAGTCATGGATATGTTAATTATCCTGAGTTGACATAGCATACCCATTGTCTGCATGTATCAAAATATCACATTGTACTCCATAAATATGTATAATTATATGCCAAATTAAAATTAGTTTTCTCTATTAGGGATTTCCCAAAATACCCTCAAAGGTTATAAAAGAGGCTGTGAAGAACACTAGGAAGTATTTTCTGCACTTCTAGGTGGTATCAAGTGAGGTCAATAACATTGTCACTCTTCCACCTCCCCTTTGCCTAGCTCTCATTTGCAGTTAATTTCATTATTGTATTTGTCAGTTTTTCACAACTATAACAAATACCTGAGATAATAATTTAATAAAAGAAAAGGTTGATCCTGGCTTATAGCTTTGGAGGTTCTAGCCCACAGTCCGGTGGACTCACTGCCTTGAGATCTCTGTATGCGGAGGGGCAGCATGCGCATCATGGTGTTACAGTCTCTGTGACATAGCACAGTTTTACTTCAGGGCCAAGAAGCAAAAGACAGAATGGTGAAGGGGCCAGGGTCCTGCTAGCCCCAGAAAGGGTGTACCTTCAATGACCTGAAGACCTTTCACCAGCCCACTCTTAAAAGTTTCTATCATCTCCTATAACACCAAGCTGAGATCTTTGGGGAGTACTGAAAAAAAAGAAGCATATATATGCTGCAGAATATAAATGTTATGAATATGAAAAATTTGAGAATCCTAATTGCCACAGATATGCATTTACATTTTATAATTATAATTGCTGTTATTTTAGTATAACTTAAGTGAAACTTTCCCACTAGTGTTTGTACTGGAGCTTCTCTGGTCTTTACTTTGATTTATCTCTTATTTGATTAGATTTCATTGTCAGATATTTTTCCAGAAGGGCACGTTGGTGCTATTCCCTAGTTCTTTTATTTTTGAAAATACCTGTCATTTTCTTTGTACTAGAAAGATGTCATGACTGAATGCTCCTGAGTCACAGTTTCTTTTCATTAGAATGTTGTGGATATTTCTCTAGTCCTCAGGCAGTGTGTGTTGCTATGGAGACATATGAGGTCAGTTTGATTTTTTTTCTTTTTACTTTTGTAGGTGTATTAGTTAGGCTTCTCCAGAGGAATCAAACCAATTGTGTGTGTGTGTGTGTGTGTGTGTGTGTGTGTGTTTGGTGTGTTTGTGTGTGAATGATGTATTGTAAGGAACTGGCTCATGTCTAAAAAGTTCTAAGATCTGTAGTTGGCAAGCTGGAGCCTGAGTCTGAAGGCCTGAGAATTAAGAGAGCAGATGGTGTAAGTTCAGACCAAAAGGTTGGGGCCTTGAGAACCAGATCCAGCCAGTGTCCAGCCTAACTCTGAAGGCAGGAATAGACAGTGCTCAAGCTCAAGCAGTCAGGTAGGAGGAGCTTGCTCATGCACAGCTTCAGGGCTTGGTACCAGGCGCGTGAGCCTGGGGCCGTGCTGCTGAGCTACTTCCCAGGATTACTTTTGTGTTTCATTTTCTTCCTTTATTTTATTGGGAAAGAAATAGCAATGAGACAGCTTATGTTTTATTTTGAAACAAGATCTTGTTAAGGTACTAAGTTAACCAAGCTGGACTCAAACTTGCAGTCTTCCTGCCTCAACACCCCAGATTTCTGTGGTGACAGGCAGGTGGCATCATGTCTGCCTCTATAACCCCCCTTTTCTTTCTACTTATGTGTTCAACAGACTAGATGAGACTTTCCCATCTTCACAAGAGTAATTTGCTTTACTCACTTTACCAGTTTAAGTGATAATGTCATCTGAAAAATATTTTCACAGATAACATCCAGAAAAATGTTTGGCCCAGTCAAGACACATAAAAGTAACCTGCACAATAAGTAATACACTTTAGAGTACATCTAAGGGACACTTGCTTTGTTCTTGATGTTCAGTAACTAATCAAGGTAGTGTCTATATTGAGTTTTGGATAAAAGTTTCTTGGAAATGATTTGTGTATCCAGTTTTTTTGTCATTTGGGATTGGATGTGAAGGTTCTTCTGGTGTTATATCTTTCGCTAGAGTTTGTTTCAGTTGTAATTTCTCTAGCATAGATATATCAATAATCATTGTTTAAGATGTTATTTTTTCCATTTATTAATGTTATTCTAATTGAATATATACATATATGATATTCATTTGAGTGTATTTTCCCTTGCTATCCTCTAGCTTATTGATTAGTCCTGTGATGATGTAGTTTCTGTCCAATCTTCCTTTTCGTCTCATCGTGTGGTTTTATTATCTGTTTGAGCTCAGTCTGCATTGAGTTCATAGTCTCATGCACTTATACTGTGTCATTAGACAAATGTTAATGTCCTGGTCTTCCAAGTTCTTCTATCCATCCATCCATCCATCCATCCTCCATCCATCCATCCATCCTTTCTTCCCTCTCTCCCTGTTTCCCTCTCTCTGTCTCTGTCTTCTTTTCTTTCTTCTTCTGTCTTTTTTTTCTATGGTAACTGTACAGAGATTCCATGACATTTATCTTCATCTTCTTTCTGATTGGTCAGTTTAGTCCAAACTTGACTCTGTGGACTTAATATCCATTGTATTTTATTTGATTTCCTCCTTGAGCAAAGATTTGAATCTTGGTACTTTTTCTTCTTTTATTTTCTGAAGCTACTATGACTTTTGGCCCTGAGCTTATGATAAATAACTTAACTAAACCACCTTGTTTTCTTTAGAATACTTTGTTTCTTTCCCTAGCCATTAATTTTTAAAATATGGCATCGGGTTAGATTCTTTATTTGTGTGGCTGCCTTTGGTGAATCTGTGCTTAAGGGCGTTCTTAAATCTGTATTTTGTTCAACTCTCCTGTGTTAGGGGAAGGGAAATTCTTTATTTCATTTTTTTCCATGTATTCACAAGTCTCAACTCAGAGATTGGAATCATCTGAGAGGGAACTAAAAAAAGAGATTGACTTACATTTAAGTCAAAGTGGCTGCTGCTGCTGCTGCTGCTT
>NW_004524686.1:2780327-2868030 GCF_000260255.1 Octodon degus | reverse complement strand
TCTTCTTCTTCTTCTTCTTCTTCTTCTTCTTCTTCTTCTTCTTCTTCTTCTTCTCTTTAAGGAGCACTGTCTTATTATGTTTCCTTTTATCAAAAGGTATTATACAAAGGAAGGAGAACAAGACTCATAATCAGATAACCTTAAATTCTAGCCCTCAAGGGTAGTATAGACAGATGAAACTGGAGAAAGCCATTCACTTTTTTGACCTTTACTTTTCTGGGGTGTGAGATGGTATGAGAGTATCTATCCGTCATGGGGCCACTGTAAGGCTCAAATGAAATATTGAAATAAAGGACTGTAAAGAGTAAGGTGGCATTCAATGTAAAGAGTTAAGTTATCTGAGTAAGCCAGGGGGACTTTCTAAGCATCCATGTTTCTCTCCTTTTTACTCTGATCTAGAGAGGTAGGTTGCTAGCTGAACAAATATTTTCTGCTTATTTTATATTGCATCTCTCATTTCCAGTGCTCGACACACTTACATCCCCCAAGATGGTCACCAAGTTTCTCTTACATTTTTTAAGACTGGTAAAATGTCCAAACCATTCCTCCTTTCCATAATACTTAATAGTATTAATTGTACTTTAATATTTTATAGTTTCATCTGGATATCAACAAATGTTAAATGTTGTTTAAAGTTTTGCCAGAAGTTCCTTTCAAAATACAGGCACGAAAAATATATTCTCTACGGACTTGAGAGAGAAGAGATGTGAGAGCCTGACCTCAGGTCTTCTTTATAGTAATACTAAACCTTTATTGTACTGCTAAACTTCAAGCGTTCAAATGAAAGTCTTGAAAATAGTTCTTGTGATGTAACTTTGGAACTCAATTGCAGGGGCAGAAATAGAGAATCCCAAGTAGGGGACCAGACGTTTGTCAGATAAGTTTGAGGCTGCGTTTGCACCTAGAGAATGGCAGTTCTTCTGTACCCAGGCTTGACCTTATTGCTGTCGTAAACTACACCTCTGCCAGTGAGATGGTCCTCTTGACTCAGGGCTAAGCAACACTTAAATGTTTACCATATCAACATTGTTCCCCCTGCTGTAGTTCAGGGAACTATTTACTCAAATTAATAGCTAGCTGCTGCAGGATATAATGGCTGAATGTGTTTCTAGGAGTCACGTTATTTTGAAATAAACCCCTCATATTATTTGGAAGTAAGTCTATTATGGGTCTGGATTTTTTACTACTTATTAGCATAGTCATTTCATATCAGAAGCAGAGGTTGAAAATAGAACATTAGATCGCAATATACTAGAAGGAAAGCCATGACCACAGAATTTATTACACCCCTTTTGTATAATTAGGACACAAAAAGGTAAAAGGGCCTGTAATCCAGCACTTCTCAAGTGCAGAAGCAAGAGAGTCTTGAGTTTGAGGCCAACCTCAATTGCATAGTGATACCTTATCTCAAAACACAAAAACAACAAAAAGCGGAAGAAAGATGCCTTTTCTGAAGCATCAGTCATGTATTCTCTCAATCTTCTGCGCATTTTGTGGGATATGCATGATATGTTTCATTCACTAAAATTAGTATATTGTCTTTATTTCAGACTAAGCATATCTGAAGTTTATTCCCTGGATTGTCTTTATGTACCAGGAACTCAAAAAGACCCAATACTGATTGGATAAATATACCAGCAAATATAAATGGAAACATCACACCAAATAATCACTATTGCCTTTCAAACTTGATTTGTATTTAGGTTTGTTAAAATATAGTAGATGCACTATCAAAGCAACACAGATCGTGAAAATGTAAACTCTACTCTTCTTATTTTATTGCACTTTTAAATTCTGATTTAACAATTGATATTTTGCATATTCTTAACACATAATTTAAAGGATGAAAAGTTTATTTTGAGTCACTGTTTCAGAGGTCGCAGTCCATGGTCACTAGTTTTTTATTTCTGCAGTACCAGGGGTCAAAGTTGGACCCTTGCGCTTGCCAGGTAGGAGTTCTTTCCACTGAGCTACATCCCTGGCCCCAGTGGTCACTAGTTCTTCTGCTTTGATCCTGGACAGAGAGATGTGGAGAAGGCAAGCTGCTCACCTCATGAGTGCTTTGATTTTCATGTCCAAGTTTTAAGAACGATTCTTTTAGATACTTGCTCAGTATTTTTTAGTTGTTTTAAGAAGAAGGACTAATTCTATTACTACAGTTTCATTTGACCAGAAACAGAACTTCGTTCTGAGTATTTTAAAATACTATTCTTGAGAAAAAGGAATGACACGAGTAGGACAGAACCATTGGTAATATAACGGGGTATATAAATCTGAGGAATATTTCAGAGGGTCCATGAGATTTAATGTCTAATTAAGCATGGACTATGAGATAAAATTTCCAAACCCCCACAACTACATAACTGTGCAGAAGGCAATGCCATTTTCTGAGTTGAGGAGGCCCTGGGGAGGAGGTAGGTTGGGTAAATGAGTTCCAGGTTTGTGCATGACCTATATAGGTCATCCAGATATTGATGACCAAGGAGCAAGTAGAAATATGGATTTGAAACACAGGAAAGAAACTGGATTGGTAGATTTTAGAGAGTCCTAAAATGCATGGTGGCCAGTGGGGGAGAACCGTTTACTTCAAGTTTTTGGAAATCATTTAAATATAGATAGCTTTATATTGGAAACAATCAGTCTACTCTAAAGTAATTATGGCTGTTATCACTAGGCTTCTTTAATGCAGTGTGTGTATGTGTGTGTGTGTGTGTGTGTGTGTGTGTGTGTGTGTGGCATGCATATGTCCATTTGTGCTTTCTTTAAAAATTTTATATTGGCAGGAAATAAAAAATACATTTTCAGTATAAATACTAATGTCTTATACTGTTACATAGATTAGCATCTGTATTTTTGCATTAAAATTTATTACAATAAGAAAAGAGTAATCCAAATGTTCTCCTTTTCTCCATTTCTTTCAGTTGCTAAAATTGCATTCAACATCTATCAAATATTTTACAAAAATATTTTAAGTGGTAGTTTGTTCAATTCTTTGATATGTGATGTAACTCTTAAAATCACTAGAGTTAAATAAATGATAGTATTATTAAGCTGTGTTATTAGTCAAAACTTGGCTCACATTGAAACTTTCAGTATTACAAATTTTTACTTTCAGTATTATGTGTTTTTCTGGTCAGTGGTTTGGCACTTGTGTCAAAAAAGATGGGAACACACAGGGTAAAACATGCTCATTCAGTCTAGCTGTTCAACAGTTTATATAGAGATCAGATATAATTTATTTAGATTATATGAGATCTTAGATGAGTTTATTTTATTACTGGAAGAAAAATGCAAAGCATAGCCTCATACAGCCACCAAGCCACACTAGCAAGGATCAGCTGCCTGGTCATGTGGAAAACGATCATTTTTAAGACTGATAATTTCAGAGGTGTAAAAAACCTAAATATAGTACTTGCTTCAACAGCACATATACTAAAAACTAAATATGGGGGAAGGTAGATTGTCAATGCTAAATTATATTCCTACATTTCATTTAGCATACCATCTAAATAACCAAGCTCCCTGTAAAATAACACTGCTATTAGTGCTAAGCTGTCAGTTACTGAAGGACAGTGAGTTATGTATTGTTCTTTTAGTTCATTAATATAGTTTTGGAGCTGTTTTGTTTTGTCTTATTTGGGTTTTGGTACAAGGTCTCACTACACAGCTCATAGTGATCATCCTGTTTCAGCCTCCCCAGTGCTGGGATGACAGGTGTGCACCACCACACCCAGTCTTGGCCCGCTCAGCACACCTGGGGCAGGGCCAGCAGAGCAAAGGGTAGCTGGGATTGAACCATGGTCTTCGCACTTGCCCTAGGCAGGCGCTTAGGCCACCGAGTTATCTCCACAGCCCTGGAGCCCATTTTTAAGCCTTCATTATAAAACTTCTGCTTCTTTTAGGGAATGCTTTTCCGTAAGTAAGCTTATACCAACCATGCAAATGTAATAATTAGGCTGAAAATAAGCCCAGTTCACTCAAGACGGAGAAGCTCCATCTGACATACAAATACAACTGCAGTTTCAGGCTCAGCGATAGGATTTCGGAGAACGTGCAATTCAAAGGGATGTTGATTTCTTTTTAGTGTACTTCATGTTTTATTTGTTTGTTTTTCCAGTACTTTAGAACCACCAGTACATGGAAAATAAAACAGATTTTTAGGAACAGAGTTCACTTCCCAATGATTTATTCATTATTAAGAATATTATGTGTTTATCTTTCATACACTCACAACAAAATAATATCTGGAACTACTCTTTTCTGGAACTTTAACAATTTATTTCACTTTGAGTACAAATCACTCTAAAATACATTGCTTAATTTTTTGTCCTTTATAGCATCATTATAAAAATCAAAGAATAACTACATGAATATTCTTCTGCCGTATAAAAACTGTATTTCTCAGCCTCTATGCCATATATATATATACAATTATAAAATAGGAATTGTTTTAAAACACAGTTGGCATAGTTTAATCATCTCAATGTTACTATCAGCATCAGATCTGAATGTTTTTCCACAGGACCTCTGAATGTTCTGATGGTGACATTATTACATCAAGAATACTATAAGCATTATAGATTATAATTCCAAAAAGGTGTTTTTGACAAGTGTTTTGAGATAGTCTTTTGAGAAAGATGCAGAAAGGTTGATAACATGAGAGCTGGTATATCTGTTACTGGTATATAAAATGAGATTCAGGTATATCTGTTACTGAAATAATGAAATTTAAAAATTAAAGCAATATTGTGTGCTTTCTCTAGGGTAAAAATATGACATGTTCTCTGACATTTGTTTTAGCTTTTTGAAGAAAATAAAAATCACAAACCAACCCAAACCAAAACCCACATCTAACCACTGTTAACATGTTGGTAGATAGGGCTGGGGAGATGGCTGAGCCACATAAGTGCCTGCCTGGGAAGCATAAGTTCCCATAAGGTCATGAGTTCAATCCTTGGTACCAAAAAAAGAAAAAAAAAAAAAAAAAAAAAAAAAAAAAAAAAAGGCTGAGACTTAAAAAAAAAAAAAAAAAGAACATTTTAGTAGAGAAATATAAAACAAAATCCTACCACACTCTTTGGTAAGAATTTTTCATTTAATACCTTGTGAACATGTTTTTATGTTTCTATAGTCTTCTGCAACATCATTTTAAGCAAGCGTATGATGCCTATGCAGTGAAGGTACCCTAATACATTTAACAATTCCTGTGTTGTTCTTTGAAATTTTTTTGTTATTAAGTTTAGGGCTACGTGTTGTATTATTCAAAGGCCTTCAAATACCTATTAAGTTGACCAATTAGTTTTCTCCTTTAACCTTTTGTCATGGTGAAATATTTCTAATTGTTAAAGTCAATTTTTGCATTTTTGGAAACCCCCTTATTTGATCATCGTATTTATTTTTATTTTGTTTAATTGTGAAAATTCTCATCTGCTGTGGAATATAGTATAGAGAATAACATAGCTCATGTACTTTACACTAGATCTAGCAATTTCCCCCTTCTTGTTTCATCTGTTCTCTCCCACTCCACTTTTCGGTTTAGTTTTAAAAGAAATCCTAAACAATCTGTCATTTTATCCACAAAAATCAGTATGCTTAAAATATGAACACAATTCTATGATCAGACCAACGAAAAGTAATTAATATTAATGTTAATGTTAACTTTTTAGATTTATCTCAAATAACGTAAGTACACTTTTTTAATCACTTCAGATGTTTTGCTTTGTGAGTTGGTGATTTGTTTGAAGAAGTCTCTAAATCTACAACGGGTCTCTTCCTGTTTTTTCATACTTTGTTGAAGAGGTGGTTTCGTTTGTTGCATAGCCTGCACTCAGGTTTTTTGCTGATTATATCTTCGTGATGTAAACAGTCTTCTTTGCTTTACAGCTTTTGTTAACTTGTAGTTAGACCTCAAGGTTTGGTTCAACTGAAGTTCAGGTCTTAGACAAGACAGGTTGATAGAAGGTTCTCTATTGTCACTTCCACAGGAGGAGACATATAAAATTCCTTTGTCAGGAGCCAGGAAGATAGCTCAGAGGCATAAGCGCCTCCCTGGCAAGCACAAGGTCTTAAGTTCAATCCCCAGTACTGAAAAAAATAAATAAATACATAAAAATTCCTTTGTCTGGTTGCTCAGCGGCTTCAGGTGTTGCATTCTGATCCAGCCATGCCCTATCAATTATATATCCTTTTAATCTATGGGGCTTGATTTGATTTTGACCTAAAAATCTACAGTCCATAAATGAGCTAGTTCTCTTGCTTTTTTTCCCTTTGCATTATTTTGATAGAATCCGTAGTGAGATTAAAGAAGAAAGAATCTAAAGAGATTTGCAATTAGGCATCCTGGTTACCATCTCAGAAGGCCTCATCTCTTATTTACAATGGGCAGAGAATTCCAGTTCCTCTGGGAGAACTTGGCGTGAATGTGATCTGCATCAGAGCTGAATCCCTGAGATGGGTGCGTGACTTGGCGGGATCCTGAGTATGCAGGCCGCGCTTCAGTTCCCTGCTGGTCACTGGGTCTGGATTTCAACATGTAGTTCATATTGAGAGACTCTGAAGGGAGTCTTCACCCTATGATAGTGCTCACCAAATCCAGGAAAATAAAGGAATCTTTCCTTTTCCTAGGCAACAAACAGTCATTTTGAATTGATTATTATGTCAGGAATTCAACAACTTACCATTTTTTTTTTCCTCCCTGTTTGCTGCCTGGAGATTTTTGTTTTGTTTTGTTTTGTTTTGTTTTTCCTTTGCTGGTAAGTAATTTGAGAAATAGTTCTTGTGGCTGGAAAGCTGATTCCTTGACAGGAAAATCATATGTGTGTGCAAGGTACCTGTGTGTAGAATCTTGCACTTGGGTTATTTCAGCAGTTGATGGATCAAAGAGTGTTGGAAGATGGCTTTTAGAGGTGGGTAGCTGGGCTGCCAGGCACATAAAGTCAGTGGAAAGCCCATCCCACTCCCCATTCCATTTCCTTTTCTTCGTCTATTCTTCACCTCTTTTTGGTCTCTATATTCTTTATCATTTCTCACTTTGTTGCTAAAAATCTTGATATTTTAAGTAATGTTCTTGAAGAATGTTCCAAACTAACCTCTGCCAACAACCTTATCCTGAATGCCCAGACAGGTTCATTACTGAGGTTTAAGTTCTAGTTCCCAAGCATGCCTTCATGTATTCAATCATTGCTTGATAAACACTCATAGAATCCTTTGTGCTGAGCACTTGCTAATATTGGGCATATACCAGGCTGAATAAGACATGTTACCTCTTCTAGCAAAGAGGTAAAGTAGAGCAGTTTATTCTGTCCTGTTAGTTTGAGAGAACAAAAACACTGTAAAAAAAAAAAAAACAAACCCTAACTTTAGGAATGTTGGTGCCCTAGGAAACAACAGAACCTTTCTTAAAATTCCTTTGCTGTTTCCATATGTGAAAAGCATCTTCTCTCTTCTACCTCATCTGCAGAGCACTAGACAAAATGAGTGTTAATCACCTTGGTTGATGATGCCTTGATTTCCTTTTGCACTTGAAAATATTATAAATGGTTGGATATTTCCCCTTCTCCATGCTGCTTCTGGTAGCCTGACAATGACTAAATTAGTATTATTGATAACCCAGCTTAAACTACAGGAGGACTCTTAAAGTCAAGAGTTTCTGTAAACAGGGCCCCGGCCTTCGCTGTGCAGCATAAACTTTACCTCTGTGGGATGAATTAATTATACAAGTCCAAATTAAGCATATTTTTAAACTATTGACTGTTGCTTATTTACTTACAATATGAATTTCAATACTCATGGTTGGAGGGATCACTGTATTTTAGATGCATCCTCTTGCCCCAGCTTAAAAATGTGCCTACAAATGAAAACTACCTTATGTCCTTATATACACATACTAATTAGGGGGAGGGGGACAGAGAGAAAGAGACATAGGAATAAAATGGGAAGCAAGAAAGGAATGCAAGGCTATTGGTTTGCTAGCTCTCTCATTCTGAAACTACCCCTACTCTGCAGAGCTTTTAGGAAGTGTGTTGCTGTTGCATTCCCATGGCAGCATGTTGTTCTGAGGAGCCAGTGCTTTGAGGTTTTGTTCGGGGAGCGCTGAAACACACATTGGTCAGGTTCTCATCATGATGGTTGGCAGTTCTAGGAAGTTTGTGTGTCAGTCTGAAGACTGGCCCACATAATCTTTCTACTGAAAGGCAGGAAGGGGCTCACTCTGGTTTTTCACAGAGGAACTAAGATGTGTTAAGCATCCTGTGTGCTGAATACTGGCTGAACCTGCAGTATTTGAAAAAAAAGGACAACCCCACATTCACATTAACTAATTATTTAAGTCTCTGCTCCCAGCATTCCAAGAAGACCTTTCTATCCTATTCTGTGTTTGGGAGAAGACTAGAAGGCAGGCAAAATGCCACTCAGAACACTGACATATCTGACCCCAGAGGAAATTGAGTTCTCACAGTGGCCCCAAAAGAAAGAAGTTGCATTCCAGGGGAGATCTAATTCTTTAAAACTCAAAAGAATAAAAGATATGTAGTAAGAAATATATATATATATATATATATATATGTAGTCAAAAAATATGTAGTCAAAATAAAAAGTCATGCATGTTTTTTCTTTATTATGAACTTTAAAAATATATTTTAATATCTGCCAGAATACATTCAAGAAAGGAGAAGCCACTCCAGGTATGTTAAACAGATGTGTTGAATACAAGGAATTAATATGGGGGGGTCATTAAGAAAAGTTAATAGGTAGATCCAGAAATTGTTAACATCAGGAGTCGTTACCACTCCTTAGGGCTAGCTGTTAAAATCAGAATTAGTCACCTCTGTTTAGGGCTAAGGCAGAGACATCAAGACCTGGGGCCACAGATAAAGAGCTGCCTTAGAGGAGTCTGGGGAGAGGCCACTTGGTGTACAGTTGACACACACTGAGATCACAGCTTAGCTGGCTGAAAACTCAAGGGCATGCCCAGGGCAATGCTGGGGCTTCTTAGACGGTAGGAGGGTGCTGGATGCCTGGTGTTTAGGCCCAGGAGGGGGTTCCGCAAGATGACAAGAGATGTCAAAGTCTTTGGGGTCTCTTCATTGCAGAGATGTTAACAGCAAAGGCAGGAAACCAAAAATCTCTCTCTTTTCCCCTTCCCCTCTCCCTTCACTCCTCTTTCCCTCCCCTTGCTCCTTCTCTGTCTGGCTCTCCCAAAGCCACGGTAGATATTAATGAATTCCTTTCTCTACCATAAAATTAACATTCGCCTTTGCCTTTAGCCAGATGGTGAATGTTTCTTATCTGGTAAGGTGACTCCAGGCTTCATTCTTGAAGGGTCTGAGTTCTTTTGCAATCCTGTCCTTACTGGACATAATAAATTACAAATCGATAGCTTGGAAAATCCTTTCAGCTCTGGGTCTCACCTACAATGCCAGCATTGTGCAGCAGCCAGTGCAGGTAAACAGAATCCATCCCACCAGCGGGCACATTGACCCTTCCTTTGTCTCTTGGTTCAGTGACATGAGGAACCATTGGCCAGATGGTAATCTCAGCTGCCAATTGAATGGAATAATCATCTCCCTGGTAGAATCATTCTTTCTTGAAGAAGTAAGTTCTCTAACAAGTAGAGCACAAAGCTGTGAGAAGAGAAAATTAATTTTTCTAAGTGGGTTATTAGGATGAATAGCCAAAATAATTCTTTCATTTTTACCTTTGTTCAGAACCACAGATTCTGGCTACGGTTAAAAAAACACTGTATATCAACCACTGGCTTGGATGATATACTGCATCTTATTGGTTATTGATTGTACCTCACAGGATGTTCTGTCAATAAGAACTATAACTGAACTGTTAGGTTGCTATGCTGCCTTTCTCTCAAGCTGTCCTTCTAGGTGCTAGTAGAAAGTCTTGTGAGGTCCATGAGTGCAAGTCCATTAGTGTGTGTGTGTGTGTGTGTGTGTGTGTGTGTGTGCGTGTGTATGTGTGTATGCACACATATTTGCTGTGAAGTGAGTCCCTTAGTTTGAAGCAGTATTCTGTGAGATATTATAAAAGTAAATAAGGCAATCCAGAAATCCACAGGCAGTGTGTTGGCCAAAAAGTATTAAAGCAGAGAAGACCAAACAATAATCCAGAATTGTCAGCTCCAAGTACAGCTCCTCTATGACTAAGGATTCATTTTAGCTGGTGGCTGGATTATTCCCCTTCCCACCAAATGGTGATACTGTAAGGACACTTTCCTACGGTCAGCTCAAGCACTCACTGGTTAGCTCACTTCACAGCCAGTTTTCATTCCTGCTGTCATGGTCTTATGCACATGTATCTATTGAACACATACTTGGGTGGATGGGGAAAGGCCAGCAGACATCCATCTGATAGGCGGTCTTTTCCTTGTGATGACTGAGGGCTTTGTGTGCAGTAGATGCCTTTACGAATGTTTACGTAGTAAACCCTCTCATGTTCTGTGTAAATTTAAGAGGTGTGTTTACACACTGCTCTGTAGAGGACCTTTTCATCCTTTCTTTCAAATCCTTGATTGTCCAGCCAAACCATTAGCCGTTACTCATGAAGCAATGTAGGCCCATCTGTATCCCAGACCATCGCTCAGTCCAGCCAAAGTACATGATGAACTAGATTACTTCAGGTTCTGCTCAATGAGAAGCATTTTCTTCCTTGGTAGTTTGCATTTGTTTTGTTTGGCATAGCTCTGAGTCTGGGTATAATGGTCTATTTTTAATTTGCCCAGCTATTGAGCAAAGCCTTCAGTAAACCATGTCTTTCCTTCATCATCTATTCACAAAGAGCTCTCTGAGACACCTAGCACTGGAGAAGGGAAGATAGCTGTGCTGCAGAAGGTCTCAAAGGAGCCCAAGCCATAACACATGAGACTTTATTGTTCCTTTTGCCTTGGTTTGAGACTAACTGTGTATGCCATTATGGCAAGAAAGTCAACATATCATACGCAAAGATGAGAAGGTAGCTCCTGTCCTTTAAAATTGGCACAGAAGCCAAATATCATGATACATACCTGTAATCCCAGCATCCCAGGAGCCTGAGGCAGGAGAACCATGATTTGGGTCCAGTCCAGACAGCTTAGTGACTTAGGAAGAACCTAGCTAAAAATGAAAATAAAAATAAATAAATACACACTAAATGTCTGAGGATATAGCTCAATATGAAGGCCCTGAGTTTAATGTTCAATCCCTAGCCCATGAAAAATTAAATAGGCACAGAGAAAAGAAAGTGTAGATTAATCTGTGAGAACATAAAGCCATCACATAAAAGGTGGAGCTTGAGACTGGCATAGTGGCATACACTTTTAATCCCAGCACTCAAGAGGCTGAGGCTGGAAGATTGTGGCAAGTTCAGGACCAGCCTGGGCTACAAAGTGAGCTCAAGGCCAGATAGCAAGACCCTGATTCAAAAGGACAAAAACAACAAAAAATGGCTGGGCTTGGGGTTTAACTGAGCGATAGGAAAATAATTGGAATACCATTTTCATAATTAAAAGACTGTGATATGTAATATAGTAGCTGGGGACAGAAATAGAAGAGACTTTTATAAAGTATCAAAGTATAATTCCTTATCTTCATTTAAATAGCATATTGCATAAATTTTGTTCTCTTCTCTCATAAACACTGCCATATCTTTTAAGGGTGATACAGAAGAATGTCTGAATTAATAAATGGAAAACAGAATCTCTGAATGGTACAAGGTTGTTGTTTACTTTAGTCCTCAAAAATAGACTTATACAATAGCAAAGCTACAGCTTATTTTCATTTTATAGATAAAGAAATCGAGGTTTTCTGTGTGTAGGAACTTAATTCCCACAGCCTATCAGTAATATCAAATCAAAGCAAGTTGTCTTGATCAGTATCGCGTTAGGATGGATGCATAATCAGATATTGATTTATATTGTCTGGCCTTATTTTTTTCTCTTTTCTCCTCCACAAATCACGTCTTAAGGAAAATGCTTTGAAAGTGGCCAAAAGCACAGAGAAGACAGGAGAGCCTGAAGGCTGGAAAACAATGGGGGTCTTTAGCCTGTTCTTCAAGTGGACACACCGGCCCAGTCCCCTGGAAACATCTCCGAGGACTTGGAGAGGAATGACTCTTGGTGCACCTGGGAAGATTGGATATTAGACTCTGAGCTCTCAGCCCTGGCAAAGCCGGGTGTGCTAAGCCTGGCAGGAGTCACCAGAGCTACAACCTTAAGTATTGTAAGAGCTTTGGATGCTGAGCACAGGCATGGTGATCAGTATGAACTGAGAACAAGAGGACTGCGTCCAAGAGACACACTCTGGGTTAGTTTCCAGGGACTTTTGCACAACACTGTGAGGACCAGTAAGATGAGGACTTGTGCAAAATATATTTTGATTTTGGATCAAAACAAAGTATTGTGACATTTTTCATGAGCCCTTGTTTGTAGAGTAAAAGTCATACCTACTACTTAGATATTTGTCTGGAAAGCACACAAAGAAAAACAGAGCAGCCATCCTAGTGGGACTGTGCTTCTGAGTATTAGAAAGCTTGAGAATGTGCTTCCTATCACCAAGGATTTAAAGGGAAAAGCGTGGCTTTTTGTGTAAGATCCCTTAGCAACTCAACACTTTCTCAGTGTATTGTTGGGATGTGCCAGTGGCTGATTCACTTGGCTGTTTGCAAGAGGGTGCTAATGAGGCCAAGGTCAGGATTCTCATTTCCATACAGTCAAATATACTTTCTGAGAGAGACTGTCAGCTCCAGTCTCTGCAGATTAAATCCCTCACCCGGAGCAACTGTTTCACAAATATGCCTGCTGGGCCTGGAGGCCAGGTGAGAGGGCTTGGATGAGTCAGCACAAAGCCTATCCTCTCCAGGGGCAAAATCTCAGAAGAGTCTATTGATACCAGGAGTCTGTGGGAGTGATTCCAAAAGAAGGAGCCTCCTGCTGCTGTGAACAGATTCACAAGAGTGTGGCAAACCAGAGTTTCCAAAGAGAATGTCACAGGCAAAGAAAGGGCTCTGTCATTGGTTGGTCGAGTGCCAGATCCACACCAAACATTCAGCCCATTATTTACTCATGTTATTGTGTAATTTGCAAAAATAATACAGGGATTTTGATTTTTGCAGTGCTGGAGCTGAACTCAGGGCTTTATACATTATTTTCAGGGTTGGAGTGTAGCTCAATGGGCAAGTGCTTCCCCAATGAGCTACACTCCAACCCTGAAAATAATTCAAATTTTAAGAAGCATGTTTAAAAATCTGCAAAAATAAAAATGAGGCTTTTAAAATTAGACTTTAAATAAAATTTAGAAAATGAGTGATAATTAGAACATAGGCAATGCCTCCAAGATAGCATTTATTGATTAGTGGAAGGGCTGGGGATTGAACTCAGGGCTTCCGGAGGCAACTGCTCTACTACTGAACTGCATGCATCTGCAGCCCAAGACTGTTTTACAGTGTATGAGTCTTCAGGATTCAGTTCAAGGCATTTTGTCAATTTTATACGGTCCTCTAACTGGCACTCAAAATAAGATGTAGGGCATTGCCAACATCTCAGAAAATTCTCTTTTCCTTCTTTCCAGCAATCTCTCTTTCTCTAGGTGATCACTGTTCTATCATCGATTAGCTCTGATTCTTCTTAAACTTTATATAGAATGGAACAAACAATATGAACCATTTATTGCCTGGCTTTTTTCACTCAATAACATTACTGAGTTCCAGAAATATTGTTGCCTTGTATCATGGATTTATTCCTTTTTATTTTGGTATTAAGATATATTTTGTTCTTTATCCTGTTAGTGAAATATTAGGGTTGTTCCTTCTATACTTTTGTGACTAAGGCTTTTATAAAGTTTCCTAAAATTATTGAGATTTATGTTTAAATTCTCATTTTTCCTGCTATGGCTTTGAAAGCAGAGCAAGTTCTCTACAGTAGTTCTTAAAGAGTGTTTTCTAGTTTCTTCACTTTTCTTTGGTTCTCTTCAATTATTATAAAGATTCATGAGCTGAAAAAAAAGTCTAGTTTTTCTGATTGATAAAAGATCTGTTTGGAATTTAGATGTGGCCCCTCCCAGCTCATCGGTGTTATGGAGTTTAAGTCCTGAGGCATGCCCAGTTAAATCCAAGTGTGTGTGTGCTTTAATGATACTTTCTAAATCTTACCTGATTGTCAGTAAGTTCATTCAGTAATTATTAATTTACTTTTTCAACCTGAATTTATTAGATTCCTCTTACATACTTTTATGCTCAGCATCCATCATGCCATGGGTTATTTTTATATCAAGACTCCAAACTGTGCTTGCTGGTATTGGCTGTTTGTTTTTATTATTTGTTTTTGTTTTTATTTTTTATTTATTTATTTTTTACTATTTCCTTTTTTGGTACCGGAAATTAAACTCTGGGCCTCACACTTGCTAGGCATCCTCAGCCTTATTTTTAAAAATAGAATCTTGCTTTTTCAGTTCAGGCTGGCCTTGACTCACTATGTAGCTCAGGCTGGCCTTGAACTTTTGGTGATCCTCCTGCCTCAGCCTCCAACTGGTGGGATTAAAGGCGTGTACCACCACCCAGCACAGACAATGCTTGCTGTGCCTAGCTCGATACCGAATACATAAAAGAAACTAAATGAGTCAAGTTCAATGAAACATAAATGAAACTTGAATGAATAGAAGGACTCTCCATTTAATGTGGAGGTTGGCCTAAAGACAGACAGACTGTTCTGGTAGAAGTATGAAGATGGCGTGGTAGAACCATGAGGACGATGAAGTGTCTTGTTTTCACCTAGAGCCTACCTGGCCATATTTATGTAGTAGCACTTTCTCCTCTGGACGATAATTTATCTAACTGTGGTTTCTTCCCCTCATTTCATGGACAGAACAGAGACTATTGCCTACAAATTTCTTTTATCTCTAGCACTCAGACCATTCATTACTTAGCATTCAGAAGGAAGCTGCTCTTTCTAGGTTTGCAAAAGAAAATTGAACAAGAAAAGAGACTTTTGAGGTGGATTTTGGAAAAGAGATCTGGGTGATGGCATTCCAAATAATAGGAAACAGGGGCTGGGGAGATGGCTCAGTGGAACAAGTGCTTCCCAGGCAAGCACAAGGGCCTGAGTTCAATCTCCGGTTTAAAAAAAAAAAAAAAAAGCCAAATAATAGGAAACAGGTTGATCTATGGAGGTTTCAGGAAGACTGATTGTTTTCGCTCTTGGTCGAAGCACCCGCCTGACAAGCACAAAGTCCCAAGTTCAGTACCTGGTACCATATGCCATGCCTGCCCTGGAACATTGGGCACGTTGTGCTGACCACTGAAACCAGGTGTGGTGGCACATGCCTATAATCCCAGTGCTGGGGAGGTTGAGACAGCAGGATCTCTATGAGTTCAAGCTGTGTAGCGAGACCCTGTACCAAATATAAATAAATAAATACATAAATAGAAATTTAAAAGAAAAGTCTTCCCATTTAATATTCCCAAATGACCATCATAATTTTGAATGTTTTTTAGCAACTCTTTTAGCAGTTTAATTTTTAATTAACTTTTTCTAAAGCCCTTCATACATATCTACACCGCAACATGTTCCTGAGCCAAGATTTTTTTCTTATAGATTATATTCTTGTCATTTAAACAATTATTTCATTCGAATGCTTTAAATACAAAAGAAGAATATGACAAAAAACAAAATAGTTCCCTAACATTTCAAAAAGGCTTTTATCCTGAACAGAATAAAGAAAGGTAATTATTATTATGATTTTTAGTCAATCTAGGTAGAAGAATAATCTACTTATTAAATTAAATGAATTTTGTCTTTATGATTGGTAATCAAATTCTGCCAAATTCCACTTATTATTTTGGAACCTGCATCCTATCGGTTTGAAGAAAATATTATTAAGAAAGAAATTAGTTTCTCTGTATTTAAAATTTATCATGCAGGTAGAAATTTCATGTTAGGCTGTGGGAATGGAGTATTTTCGTGGTACTTTCTTCTTTTTCTTTCTTTCTATTTTCTTTAGGCTTACAAGCATTGAGTAAATTGTACGGGAAACTGCTCTGATTGAATGTTGGAGGTCATCTTTTGCTAAGTGTGGCGCACAATGATTCTAGGCATTATAAATTCTAAGATGTAAATTGCAGGAGCTTTGAAGATCAGACTGACTCTCCTGGCAGCTCAGTGTACTGGGGCAGAGTGGGAGCTGCGTCACTTGCGTGTTCTTGGAGAGATCATCACCTCGATTCTTTCCTTCCTTCCTTTGTGTTAGCAGATTTTGACATAAAAGATATCTCACATTCTTTGTAGATATAATGAGGAAGCCTAATATTTCCGAATTCAGGATAAAACTTTCTCCCCATGCCTTTAATAAGATTGTAAAGCATTTAAAAGGTATTAATTAAGCTTCACAGAGCAATTCTAAGATGACTTGATCAATTCAAAAGCATAGCCATGAAGTCTGCACTCAACTTTCAATTACTATATGTCCCAGCAGAGAAAGAGCCCAGATAACACCAACCACAGATAATATCTAAACCATTTCTTCTCAAAGAACAATGGCACAGATTCTTTTAAAAGAGCAGCAAATCCAAAATACTTGTGTTGGATATTATAACGCATTATACAATTTTAAAAGATTAAATCATATGATTTACTATCAAAATACAGCTTTTTAAAAAACACTGCAGTTAATTAAATCTCTTTATATATGCTGATTAATGCAACGGAAAAATGCATAAAGTTATGAGCTGTATGTCAGAGAAGGGTTTCAGACATATATTTTGTGCAAAGTGAAAGTACATGCCTACAGCTACTTGTCATAGAACTGGAGAGGTAGGAGAATTGTAGATAAGCTGCATTGGCCCAGGTCTCTGGTACAAAAGCACGAAGCCTGCCTACTGTTGTGACAAGTAATTTAGTAGGGCTTGTTACACAATACTACAATGAAACTGGAGGGGGGTGGAGAATACAAAAGTTCCCACAGTTTAATGTTTGAGTAAATGATGGCCCATCACCCTCATGCCATTCAACTGTCCTTAAAAAAACACCAACAGCCTTTATATCTGGATTAGATGTCCCTCCCAGAGTATCTCTTCAAGACTGATACACTGCACTGTACTTTATTGTCTTTTTTTCTGGGAAGTTCAGAAGTCCTTTAGGACAGGAACAGGGGTAAACCTTGTTTATCATTTCTTTTATGTTATGAAAAATAAACCATTTTCATAAACAAATAATAAGAGAATAAAAAGAGTTATTAAACTGTGTATCATAATCTTAAAAAGTAGTTGCTTAGTGTAAGGCATACACTGAAAAGTTCTTTCAAAAGAGAAATAAATGTAATAGCACAAGCTTTCTTTTGAGTGAACTAAGATGAATAGTATAAGTGAAGCAGCTTGGCGTATATATTGAAATATTTTTAAAATAACAGAATATGTCATTTAGGGAAGTATTTGAAATTCTCTCTACTTTTTACTTGTCTCACTTCCATTTTTGCTCTTAATTAAAATTTGTGTATTTTTGTGTAAATTAAAATTTGTGTATTTTGTGTAAATATATGTAGTGTTTCTCAGATAAGACAAACCATGCAACATTGGAGCATGTGTATCCGACTTATTTCACATAACATGATGTTCTCAAATTGCATGCATTTACCTATGGGCCCCTCAAGTTTAACTTTCTTGGTGACAGTATAGTATTCCCTGGTGGGCAAATATCACATTTTTCTTACCCGTTCATCTGGTGATGGATATACTCACTGTTTCCAAGATCTAGCTATTGTAAGTTGTGCCGCTGTAACTATGGGTGTGCATGTGTCCCTATAATATGATGATTTTAAATCTTTTGGGAAGTTACCTAGCAGGAGGGTAGCTGGAGAAAATGTAATTTCTACTTTTAGTTTTTTGAGGAAACTCCATACTGATTTCCATAGTGGTTATGTAGTTTCAATTCCCGGGAACATTGTAGTAGAGTTCTTTTGACCCACATCCTAGTCAGCATTCCTTAT
Source organism: Octodon degus (assembly GCF_000260255.1). Lineage (NCBI taxonomy): Eukaryota > Metazoa > Chordata > Mammalia > Rodentia > Octodontidae > Octodon > Octodon degus. The sequence continues at coordinate 2,850,073 of NW_004524686.1, read as the reverse complement.
TTTAAGATTTTTTTGATGCTAGCCATTCTTTCTTTAGTAAGATGGTATGTCAGTGTAATTTTAATTTGCATTTCTCTGATGGTCGGTGATTATGAGCACTTTTCATGTATTTACTGGCCATTTGTCCTTCCATACTTATTCATTTTAGTTGTCCACTTTGTGATTGGGTCTTTCGTTTAGGGGAATCTAATATTTTTAAGTTCTTTATACGTATTTTTGATGTTAGTCCTCTGTTCATGGGACAGCTGCCCAGTTTTTTCCCTGTTCTGTATAGATTGTGTCCTCCCTCTGTGGGCTGTTTCCTTCACTGTGCAGAAGCTTTTAACTTGGCTATGATCCTCCTTGTTTTTTTTGTTTTGTTTTTGCGGAACCGGGGATTGAACTCAGGCCCTTGCACTTGCCAGCGAAGCGGTTATTCCACTGAGCCATCTCTCCGGCCCCTATGATCCTCCTTGTTTATTCTCAGTGATGTTTCTTGTGCTGTTGAGGTTCTATTCAGAAAGTCTTTGTCTACTACATCTTTGTCCTCAAGAATCTTACCTGTATTTTATCTTCCAGGAGATTACATGCTTCTGTTTTAGCATTTACATCTTGATCTTTTTTTGGTGAGATATATTGGTGTACTCCATCTTCTGCATGTGGTTATCCAATTTTCCCAGCACCATTTATTAAATAGGCTATTGTTCCTCTAGTGTGTATTTTTTTTTTTTTTTTTTTTCCGGAACCGGGGATTGAACTCAGGCCCTTGCACTTGCCATCTGAGCCATCTCCCTGGTCCCAGGAAGTTTTACTTCAATTTTGAAAGATAGTTGTGCAGAATACAACAGTCTGGGTTGAAAGTTATTTTCTTTAAGAGCTTGAAACAGGGGGCTGGGGAGATGACTCCATAGAATAAGTGCTTCCCTGGCAAGTACAAGGGCCTGAGTTCAATCCCCAGTTCTGCAAAAAAAAAAAAAAAAAAAAAAAAAAAAAAAAAACAAAGAAAGAAAAAGAAAAAGAACTTGAAACATTTAATTCTAGGCTTTCCTTGCTTTTAAGGTTTACACTGAGAAATCTGTTGTAATTCTAGTAGATTTTACTTTATAGGTGATTCACTGCTTTTCTTTAGTAGCTTTTAAGATTCTGTTCTTCTGTTGTATTTCTAACATTTTAATTATTATGTGGCAAGGAAGTTTTTATTTTTCTGATCATAGCTATATGGTTTGCTATATGTGCCTCACTTATTTGTATGTTAAATTCATTTTTATGTCTGGAAAGTTTTCTGCTATTACTGGTAACAGGTTTTGTTTGTTTGTTTAATGCCTTTGTGCTTGTTGTCTCTGGTTGTCTACTAATTCCAGTGACTCTTACCTTAGCTCTCTTTGAGTCATCCATTTTTCATTTCCTTTGTTATTTTTAAGGCATTAATTGATCAGTAATCACGGCCCTTTCCTCTAGGTCTGACGCTTTGTCTTCACATTGGTCACTTCTGCAACTTCCATTTATGTTTTTTATTTCCTGGAATTTTGGTTGGAACTTTCTTATAGACTCCCATTCACTTCCGTGATGAGCATTTGTTCTCTCTCTCTCTCTCTCTCTCTCTCTCTCTCTCTCTCTCTCTCTCTCTGTGTGTCTCCACTTGGGTCATTACAGTCATTATATGATTACTTATATTTTCTTTAAATACGCTAAGCACCTAATGGAACTGTTTTATCTCCATCAGTGTGCTTTTAGACTTATCTGCTATACACTTATGATTTCCTCCCCTCCTCCCTGTACTAATTTTGAAGGAGTTGGGAATTTTTGGAGGCATTTTGTTGCTTTCCTTGTCTTTTCATGTTTTTGGGTTTTGTTCATTTGACCTTTGTGCTGGGGTTGTCAACTTCTTGAACCCAGTGCCCTGTTCTTCATTTTACTGGAGTAAGCCAGGGTTACAACCCCCCTCACACACACCCCCCCCCCACCGCAATACAGGTATTGGCATAGAAAGAAAACCAATTGCTAGCCAGTGGCATGTTGCCTTGTGTGTGGTAGTAAACTCAGTGACATCAATGGCATCAGGTGTCCACTGGATATTGACAAGCCCTAGGAGCCACTTATGAACCACATCCCTGTGCCAAAACAAAGAAGACTGACTTTAGTGAAGACATTTAGGCCCTCCTAGTATGGACCTATTGTAATTCAAAGCTGTCTTCGTTACTTTTCTCTCATTGCTGAGACAAAATACCTGACACCTAGAGTTAAAGAGGGAAGGTTTATTTGGCTCACAGACTGTAGAGGTTTCAGTCCATAGTTGCAGGCTCCAAGACAGGGTGGCTTGGCAGAGGGCCATCATAAAGGCAAATGGTGCCCAGAAGACAGCAAAGGCAGCAAGGAAGGGAGGGACAAGCCTCTTTCTGTCCCTTATATTGTATGCAGGCTACCTGCCCTAGGGTAGTTACAGCACTCACACCCTTAATCCTAACTTGAGTTGTGCCAAACCAAGCAGTGGACTGATTTACTAATTACCGCACACCCTTAATCCCAGCATTGCACACTCTTGATTCAGCCACCTCTGAAAAAGCCTTACAACAGCATCAAGTTTTAAGGGAGACATCTAGACAGAAACCGTAATAAAAGCACTGATTTCTGAAGATGTTGCCAGCAACGCCAGAGCTCAAACATATTCCTAGACTATATGTCTCCTTCAGGACCTCATCCTCTGATGGTTATTACCCCCATCCAACTTGGCCTACTACAACAAAACACAAGCCACTGCTCTGAGCCAACGTACCCCAGGGAACCCAAGGAGATGCCTGCTCGACTGTCATCGTCTCTGAACCTATCTTCCAAGGCTGTCTTTCAGGTCTTTGGGGAAATGGTGTGACTGTAGTCCTAAAGCATCTTCCTGAGTATTAGTTTCTTCTTTGATCAAGTTGATCTGTTGTGTGTCAACCCTGTTGCCCTGTACTGTGGGAAACCCAGGGACTGGAGGCTGTGTGTGTGTGTGAGTGTGTGTGTGTGTGTTTCTGGTTCTTCCTGGCCCCTGTGTGTGGATCTCCAGAGAACATCAGCATTGATGGGGGTGTTTCCAGGGTCCTCCTGGGTCCAGCCTGGGGCTCTGGTGGGCAGTGGTGGACACACACTTCCTGAGGTATGCTCTATCACTTCATTTCCAGAATCTAGCTACACGCCTGGCTTGTGATTACCATTCATTAACTATTAATCACAATGGAACAGAATGTTATTAACGCCAAAAAAAATCAATAAAAAAGTATTGACAGCCAGCAGCACAGTCACGTTTCTCGGGCTCCCTCCCTTCTCACATCTGCTCCTTCTGCGTTCTGCCTGCCCCACTCCTTTTGCGTTTCCCTGCTTGTTAACCAAGATGCAGAGTGGCAAGATGTAGGGCTGTCACAGAGAGCACCAAGTGTACTTGGCATTTAGAAGTAGTAGTTTTGATGGAGAAGTGACATTTAGATACAGCAGTTGAAAAAAAAATGAACCCTTAAACTCTTTCGGCTTTTAAAAAGGAACTGATGAATATGTTCATCCGATACACTCATCCCACAGCTAAGCAAGTTCAACCTCCTCAGTGACCTCCAGGGACTGACACAGCGACAGGGCTGGTGCAGGAGCTGGGATCAGCTTTCCTGGCCTCTCATTGGATTGCATCAGACTAGAATGTAACAAAAACAATCCAGTCTTTGGGGAGGAGGCTGACTGTGGTGCACTCTAGGAAGGGGGGTAGTAAGAGTTCCTCAGGAGAGGGAACGGCGCTGCCCAGCAGCCCTGAGTAGACAGTATCCAGAAGTCCGGGAGAACAGGGAGTCAGCTTCTATGTTCATCTTCTGATATCAGGCCCTCTGCTACAAGAACGACTCCGAAAGCATCTTGTCTTTTCCTTGCCAGCACTTCACAGAGGTTGTAGTTATATACCCATTTGCAAGAGTTTTCCTTTTATGTTTTTCCCTTCTCCCATTAAGCAAAATCCACATTTTTGTCTTATTTGCTTTTGCTATTGCCAACCTACCCATAGGCTTAGCCCAGTGTTTGGCACATAATAAGCATATACGCATACTGCTTTTTTTTTTTTAAAGGAAAAATCAATTTGCATATTTCTTGAGTGGATAAAAGATTAAATAAGTGAATTAGTTTTGAGTTCACTGCAGGCCCTCCCTGAAGGACCGAGTTGGCATGTTACCTAGGACTTTATTGATGGAGAAGGCAGGAAGATAATTATCTAATAAAGATGAGTTGGTGCTAGGGAGACAGCCCTAGCTGCTGGGACTCATAAGCCAGGGCCAAAGTTATTTGTCTCTCTGGCTGGATTAATGCTAGGTCCTACGGCCTTGGATTAGAGCTGAGCAGAAGTGTTCAGCGTAACTGAATAGTGTGGAGTAGTCTTGGGTCCATGTTGTCTGTGATGACTCAAATTGTTTTGAGTCTGTTTGTCTCAACTCATTCCTTTAGCTCAGAAGGCTATGGTAGATCTTTCTTGGAGTTAGAGTGGACACAGTTGTTTTCCTTCTTGTTCTAAATTTTTTTGGTGGGCTGCATTTATAATATTGAAATCAAAGGACATCCATGACTGTGAATACCTACCACCTCCAGGCACACGCCTACTTCTCCAAATGTATAGTATTCTTTCCATCTGCTTTACACACACACACACACACACACACACACACACACACACACACACACACACAGTGTTCACACAGTGAACATTTAAGGATTTGTGCCCAGGTCCAGAAGGATATTTGGGAAATAATGTTCAAGCTCCTTTTCCTTTCTTGTCTCATTCTTCTTAAAGATTGGCTTCTGTTCCCACTGCAGGGAGTTGTGGGGTGAGGCTCAGCAGCGAATGCCCCTGTGGAGCAGGGATCATGTCCGTCAGTCGCATCAGCCCTTAAGTCAGTGACAGAGGGGCTCCCACCAGCTGGTCTGGACACCTCGCCCGGTCTGTGCACCAGCTAGGGCACAGCGATGGTGGTGCTTCTGCCTCACTTACAGAGAGGTCACTTCAATCCAATTCTCCCTCCAACAAACCACACTGCTTAGGCTCACCCATGTGCGATAAAACTGTGGCAGTGTTAATAATAGAAACCATAAATCCTGCCCGCCAATCATACATTCTAACCTCTAAACCACTTGAAGCAAGGACAAATGTTTTCAGGAAAATAAAATGACACCATACTCAACACAGGGACAGACTGCTCCTGTTGTCAGAGCTTCCATTCACAAAGCCTGGAAGTCAGGAGCGAATCCCTTGCACAGTTGGGTCAGCAGATACTTAGCGTTAACCTTCCCGTAATTTCCAGTTCAGCCTGAATTCCAAAAGCAAAGAAATAAATGCAGAAGGAATGCTAGACAGAAGGGGAGAGACTTAACTGTCAATGAAAGTTGTCTTTTGTGTTTCACTAGAATATAAACGACCTAACAGAAGTTCAGGAGTGGATGAACAGGAGCCTTGAGTGTGTCAGATGGACAGTTAGTTCACTACTGGGATCCCTTAATTGAGTGCCTGGGTTTGGGAGGGGAGGCAGACTGCTCAAGGAACCAGGAGTGAGGCTTGTCACTCACACCTAGTCCCCTGAGGCCAAACACTGCACCTTCTGGAAACTTCTAGTTCTTATCTCTCAAATGGCCTTAAAAGTCATAGCCCTGTTCACAGTCAGTTTAAGGTTGAATGAGAAAGAATGCATGGGCAATGCTGTAGAAACCCCGAGTCTATCTATAACTGAGCAATTATTATTGCTGGACACAAATCCATTTATTGTTCTTGAGTAAATGTACACATAATTCAAATTCCCCAGAAAATAGCTCAGCCCTTCACTTCCAGCTGTGTGGTATGCAACTTCTAAACATTTTTGCTGAAACCTTACCTCTTAACCTTTACTCCGGAGTCTACACGGAGCTCTGGAAAGCAAATTAACTGTTACTTCCCCAGGCAGCTGTGGCAAGGCAGGAATTCTTGGTTGGATTTGTGTTTTCATCAAGCCAGCCCTTCTAGATCTTGGCCGTGGCTGTACTTTCCCAAAGCACAAAGCAGAGTGAAATACAGCAAAGACCTTGGTGAGAGATGAGCTTTGGGAAAAATCCGATTTAACAAATAAGACCTGTAGCCGTGATTCAGGAAACCAACTACAGACCTCTTGTGTGAGGCTTTAACTTTCTTAGTTTTGGAATGCTGTTTGCTTTGGTGTGTGCTGAGTGTCTTAGTTAATTTTCTGTCATGGCTGAGACAAAATACTCAATGCCCAAAATTAAGGAAGAAAAGGTTTGTTTAGCTCACAGTGTACAGAGGCCTCAGTCCAGACTTGGCTGGCTCAAAGGCAGAGTGGCTCAGGGAAGAGGGCAACAGTTCATGGTGGCAGAAAGCTGCAAAAGCAACAAGAACAAAAAGAGAGGGACAGCAAGAGCAAAGCTCATTCCCTCCCTCGTGCTGTGTGCAGGCTGCCCGTCCCAGGCGGTTGTAATACTCACACCCATAATCCCAGCATTGGATCCTGAATCAATCACAAATGCTAGAAGTCTGCCCCATGACTCAGCACAAACCATAACAATGAGTACGTGACTTAACAATGCACACTGAGGTTTCTTAGCTAAGAGTGTGATAACAAAATTAAGTGTAGTTTCAGCCCTAATTTTGGGGTGCTTCAATCTTCCCTAATAAAATACATGGCATTAGATGTATTACTGAAGAAATGAAGAAAGAAACAGGGCAAAAACAACAGTTTATCATGCAAAGAGACTCATCTCTTCTTGTAAATTAAAATCTTGTGTGCTTATAATCCTGGCACTCTGGAGACTGAAGCAGGAGGATCACCATGAGTTTGAGACCAACCTGGGCTACACAGGGAGTTCAACTATCCCAGACTGCATAGCAAAACCCTGTCTTAAAAAAAAAAAGAAAAAAAAAATCTTGTAGCTGTGCTGTATGCTAGTAAAGCATACCTATACGAAGGCAGCTGCTTTAGGCCTGGCCTTTTGCTAGCCAGTAGCACATGAATGTGAGGCTTGTAATGCTCTGATTCAAGCCTTGCTGTTCATTTTTCCTTGGTGTCTGTACCAGATAGTGCACATTTGCCTTCACTCTGGTCTGCAGTGAACTAAAATGAGAAAAGTGCTATCAAGTAGGAAGTGGAATAATATGGGTGGGAAATTCCCGGGGCCTTTATAAAGAAGAAAAAAAGAGATAGAAAAAAAGGATGAAAGAAGGAAAGAAAGAAGGAAAGAAAGAAAGAAAGAAAGAAAGAAAGAAAGAAAGAAAGAAAGAAAGAAAGAACAAAGCAGTCTTGAAAAGCCAAAGAGAATTTTAAATGTGTGTGGTATGAATCACAGAAAGCTGCATTAGCGTTTTTCCGTCCCAGTGGCCCCTGTGCTCCCTGTCAGTGCCTCTGTTTGAAACCACAGGTGATACAGCTTAAGTGCCCAGTTTCTAGGGGGTTTTGTTTTTGTTTTTGTCTCCAGAGAATGCATTTTTCACAAGAAATGAAACTAGCCATTAGATGAAGAAAAAATAAACTACTCTGGGATTCAAGACAAGATTTAAAATTTTTCTAGTCTTCTTTTTCCAAACAGATTTAATTTGGATGTATGAGTCAAGAGAAATGACACCATCGCGGTCTGGCTGGCGGGCCTCAGATAATGGCTTGTATGACCCATGTAAGTCATGGGGGAAGGGAAACTCAGAAAGCAATGAGGAACTTCTCTGTCATCTCAAGATTTCACAATACACACAGGAAGCATTTGTAGCTGGCCCTCCCTTAGCCTGAAAGATTAGCTAACCCCTTGTTTCACCATAAAATCATTTTTAGCACTGGGCCTTAAATTGCAGGCCTCTGCTCTGAGAGGCTCTGTCCTCCCAGGTCAGAGTGGAGCGATGCTTCGCATGTTCCTGTTGACTTGGGCAATCAGGAAACCGAAGTGGTTCCTGGGCATGGGCTGGGCTGACACGAACCTCTCCGTACCCCACCAATGGACGAAGTCCAGGGTGTCCTCTAAGTTTTGCAACCATGTTCTTAGGGTAGTATCAGATTCCTGAAGCCAAGAGATGGATTAACTGTCCAGGTGCTCCAGCCAAATTCCAACTACTCTGAATGTATCCTGCCTAGTCAACCTTTCACCTTTATATAGCAAAACTGACTGCCTTGTGGCTCAAAGTGGAAAGATAAGCAGGTACATTTTATCAGGGTGGTTTCTGAACGCCTTTGATATTCACCTAGTTTGCCCACTTGGAGGCTGTCCTCTATCTCTACATGCAGTCATATATTTCTAAAAGGCTTGGGGGAGTTTTTGAAATTCTAATCACTTTCGTTTGTTTAAAAAAAATGCATCACAGGTCGATTGTGTTGGAAGAGATTATCTAGTCTAGTGGTCCAGTACCTTTATTTTACATGAGGGGCACAGAGAGGTTAAGTGTCTCACCCGAGGACACTCAGCTACTTAGCCCCAGTAGATCTGCAGTGTGAGCACATGGTTAATTGCTAAGCTATTCCTACAAGTCCCATGTGTTCACAGACCCTCATTAAGCAAAGGCCCTGACTAAGGGAACAGTTTTATCACACATGTTACATGCCGCACTTTTCACCTCTGTGACCGTCCTGGTGCGAACACCACTGACCTGAGATTAGCTTGGAGCGTCCACTGCTCACAAGGCTTCCTGCACACCAGGGCAGCGTGACAGCTGAGGTGTATCTGTCACATTTGTCTTTCTGAATAACCCTCATACTTGAAATTGAATTTAGCACAAATTCCAAATTGAAATATGATCAGATTCCTATATGATACTCCGCATCAGTGAGATTATTTTCATTCATCTTATACCATGGTGATCTTGAGGGTCCCTATATGTAAAATGCAAAAATGTAAGTAGACAAAGGAGCAATTAGTTTGAAAGCAACTTGCTTTGTTTTTAATTGGGAAATAATAAAGATAATAAAGATAGGTAAAAGTTGTACACAGAAATAAATGTTACAAAGCCTTGGTTCTATGTCTGGAGAAAATGCCAACAATGGCTCAGAGTTTCCTTGTGTCCTGAGAAAAGTGGAAAGTATGATATATTTTAAGATTGGGAATGTTCATAAAATTGAAAAAAAAAATTCAAGTAAAGTATCCTTTTCCTTATGCTGAGTCCTGAGAAAAATCTCTTAACTGATAACATCTCAGTAGCTATCATAGTGCATTTCACACAGCTATGCCTCATATTGCTGAATGCAAGTCAAAGGCATGATTAGTGCAAATCAGAAAAGATATTTCCAGGGCATTAAGTGTAGAGGTCAAAATACTATGTCAAGTATACACTGCAATGCTCAGAAATCAGTGTTATGTACCTTGGGCAGTAGAGAAGCTAGATGAAGAGTCTAGGGAAGAGACCAGTTTTTGAAGCAAGGGGAGCGGGATGCTCCCTAATCCCATGGTTCTTGGCTTCTTTTTGGGCCACATTTAGACTCTCACTAGCTCCACAGTGAAACTGCATGAAGTCTGGGCCAGTGATATATGAACAAGCTGAGCCATCAAATTCCAGCTTGCCTTTTTCACTGCTTCTTCCTGTTCATCCTCTGAGTTTAGAGGACACCGAGGATGAAGGGGAGGGTAGAGGAACAGGACAGAAGGAGTTGGTGTTCCCAAAGTTCGATACCGAGTACAGTATACCACTGCTCTATTACAAACCATGACATGATCAGAAGGAGACTTCTACTGTATTCCGTTATTCCTGGGAGTTTGTTTCAGCAGGTGACATTGTATTGGGTACTATAATCTTCGAAGTTCACATCAGTGATGCATCAGTGGCCACACAGTCTAAACACTCCTCCCTGTGTCAGGAAGACAAAGTTCCATGTGACTACTTTTCCAAGGTCATATCCTTCGACTTCCACCAGGGCCTAGGAAGCTGAGTAGTGTGGTCGTCAGACATGCTGGAGTCTGCCTAATCCTGTGTCGGTCTCCCTTGCACTCTGGGTGCAAACCGCACCTCTCCAAGCCTCAAATCCTTCAGATCCTGTCTTCAGAGTGGGTGTATGACTAGGATCTATTTTCAAAGCTGTTGGAAGGGGGAAAAGGGTACACAACGAACACATTTAAATATTAGCTAGTAGTGTTAGTAATTGCCTTTTTTTTTAAGTGCTAGATTCAAACTTATAGCCTGGCATGTAAAACAATTGCTCTACTGCTAAGCTACACCAGCCTTATTATTATTATTATTATTATTATTATTATTATTATTATTACAAAGCTATCCTTCTACTTGTGTCTCGCTATAGGGAAGGTTCAAGGTAGGACAAGTTGAGTCCGTGCAAACTTTTCTAGAAAAGTTAAGATATTGATTTAGGCTTTGCTCCTTCTCTCTTCACCTTCATTCATTCCCCTTCTTTTATTAATTCCAGTAACAGACTTTGAGCTGAGCTACACCATCTGAGGACTGTTCATTCCACCTGGAAATTTTCAGTAATTTCCATATGATTATCCTGGACAGTAGTAGAATAATAGCAATAAGACTACTCCCTGATAATAAGTGCAGCACTTTCAAGTTTATGAAGGTTTTTACTCCTATCATAGCATTTTTTGATGTTGGAAAATTTTAACCATAGTCCCCAGTAGGACATGGTTTTGGAAACCTCATTTCCCCAAAATAGACAATTTTTGTATTGAAACAGGAAATAACTCAATTTCTGAGTGAAACACTACTATGTGCAAGGAAAATCTCTACGTTCAGTGTCTGTTTTCCTTGCACTTGATTAGACATAGGAACACAGTGCGGGGCTTGGCTAATAATAACATCAGGATGTATACAAACCTGGGATTCCTCTACAGCTTTGCCAAGATATCTGTGACAGAGAGGATTTTATCCTAAGTACACTTCTTCACTCTTCATCACATGATACACCACTGAATTTCCCATGATGTAAACTTTTAATCTCTTTTACAGTCACAGAGGTTGAAAATAGATAATTAATCAGCAGGTAAGTAGCTTAGGGTCTGGAAAGCAAAAGAGATAAGGCTAGACTGGCAGTGGAGGGAGAAGATTAAAAGGACTCTGGCCAAGGGTATCCCAATCGTACATGAATTTCAGTGAATTCTGTGACTTCTTTGACCCCCATGCGACTCTGTTTCTACATGTAAAAACTGAGTTTGTTTCTCTCAGGATCTCTCCAAATCTCACACTGTTGAATAAGCGTAATGGTTCTAAGCATTTCAATCTAATTTATAGCACTATCCTTACTCATGACGCAAGACAGATCAGGACCACATACAGGCTTGCACTGGCTTTTTCTGAACTAGGAAATCTGTACTGGGAGATCTGCCAGTTTCCTCAGCCTTAATCTCCTTCAATTCTACCAAATGCTGTCATAGTGACAAGCTGTACAGGAGGTGGTCTGGGCTGTTTTCTTCCCATTCCATTTCTGTGCTTATTTATGATTTCACATTTAATCTTAGAGCATTATCAAAAAACTCTCTTCTAAGAATGTCTAATAAGCAATTAGAGAACTGACCAAGTGACTAAATATAACTTTCAGACCTGACTTGGCTCTATCTCATCTCCAATTTTTAAATCTGTTTTGAATTTAGCTATTTAGATGCAATACATTAGAAAGGTTGATAATCAAAAACAGTTATCCTTTGTCATAGAATTTCCTTTCATTCATGAGCATTATAATTGGTGATAAAGGGACACTAGAGAATAGGTTTAGGGAACTAAAGCTACTTTCAAATTTGCAAGATGGTGACAAACAAAAGGATGCAAATTTTAAAAGAATGGTATGATTTAGACAGCTCCATTTTTTTGACTTAAAGAAAATGAGCTTTACCAAGGAAAGTGGAAGTGGTTTCTGGTCAAGTGCTAGCTGAAGGGTAAAGTCCCTGCCTTTCAAGAGGAAGGGGCCTGTCAGGGCTTCCAACAAGCCTGTCTACACCTCAGCTGTAACACTGGCTCCCAGTCAGTAGGATCCCTATAATAATACTTAGTGTGGTTTGCCATTGGCCGATTTCATTATTTTGTAGAGTCTAGGAAGTGAATAGCTAGCCTAATGTTAAAGGAGCTATGCGCCCCCACTCGGTTTGGTGTGATTCGGGGCTGGGTATGCCAAGGAAGCAACAAAACAGCAACAGTTTGATTCTTGACGTAGGTCCTTGTACTCTAGGTTTTTGTACTGTTGTTGCTGTGGTCCTGCTTATTTCCTTTTTGCCATCAATGGTGACTGTTATTGGATAGGTCTTGGCCAGTTCTTCAGGGCTGCTGCTTTGCCTGGTGACTGTATCTCTCCTGCTTGCATGCTGATCATACTTGGAAATTATGAGTCAGTGAAATGTAACCATGAGCAGTGGGGGCGGGTAGGGAAAGTGCAGCCAAGACTTCCTGTACCAACTCAGGGTCATTATCTTTGGGGTAAGGTAGGAGTGTGGCAATAGGAACGCCTACACACACCTGGCACTTGCAGTAGGAAAACCCAACATAGGGAAGGGAGAGGAGTGCAAATAATAAAGGAAAAAGAATTAAACCTTCTTTCATAGGGATCAGGATAGAGCTTTGAGCGTTATATTATAATATCCTTGTTATTGACACCTTCAGCTTGCTATTTATTAGCTGGTGAGACTTATTAACTATTCACATTTGTCTGCCCTCATTCAACACTTAGCGTCTGTAGTTATAGTCCTATTTAAAATAATAGGGTGAGGTTGGTAACATTACTGATTTAACAGGAAATTAGAAGACTTACATCCACAGAGCTTAGGTAATTGACACCAACAGCACTTTTCTTGTAATTTATGCACTATGATTGAGTTCATTCCCCAGCTAGTCCTAAAAGAATCTCTGAAGCATATTCAGCTATCAGATTACTGTGTAAAGGAATTAAATGAATATTACCCTGCTATCTCTTCTAGAGCTGGCAAAAAGTTTCTAAGTGGTTTGCAGCTCAGAAGTCAGCCTAAAAGTATAATGCTAATATAAAAGAGTTCAGCCTTAGAGCATTTGTTTGTAAGTGACATCTGTGCAATCACACAAAGAGACCTTGTTACTGATAACAAGGACAAAATTACAAAAGTGTCATTTGTTTATGACTTTAAGGGTGTATTTTACAAACTGTGCATACATACCCATCTCCTAGAATGTCCTGAAAGCATTCACTTACCTGTAATGATGCTGTTATAAATGACCCACTTCCAGATGTGTATTCTGTGTGGTATTTGCAACATAATATATTACCATGCTTTATGCTCTCACCTCCACAATATAATTAACAATGCTGAACACAAGAAGTTTGATAAATGAGGATGAAATATAAATCCACGCATTCTGCTCTCAAAACCTCATGAAACAATGACAAAGGCATAGTAAATCTACAGTGCTCAAGTAAATCATATTATTGGGGGGGGGGCACTTAGTGTCATAGGCAGGGTTGGGGATCTGCCGCCCATCTCTCTAGCTTCCTGTTCCTGCACATGACTTTTATTCAAGCCCTTGGAATGGTGCAGAGTGCCCCATGCTCACCACCTGGCTGCAGGCCCCCCGGGGCTGCTAGCTCAGCTCTGCCTTCACCTTGGAATGCTTTCCCTGCTTCTTCACCTGTAAGGACTGCTGCTTCTCCCAGTCTCAGCTTAATGGTCTCCACCTCTGTCGTGGCGTGTATTTAGGTGTTGCCCCAAAGCCTCATGCGCTCAGAGGGGGCCTTTGGAGAGGCGATTGGGTCTTGGAAGTGTGAGAGTTGCCGGTGGATTAGTCTGCTGATAAGTTTACAGCAGCATGTGGTGTTAGGAGATGGGATCTTGGTGGAGGAGGAAGCTTGCTGGTGGGTCACCTGGAAGGGCTTATCTCCTCTCTTCCCACTCCCTGCTTCTTGTCACCAAACCATGAGCAGCTTTCCTCTGCCATGTCCTGGGCCATGCCACTTCTGCCACGGCATCAGCCAGGTAGGGCCTGAAACATGAACCAAAGTAATCCTCTCCTACGCTGAGGACATCTGCTGTTGTGTCTCAGTGATAAGTGACCAAGACAGCCTCAAAAATGTCCCTCCATGGTCCTCCAGCCTCTTTCAAGTGCACTTCCTCCATGTTCCCTTAACAGACTATGACTAACCCCATTTTAGCCATGTCACACAGGTTTATAAATGTGATTGATTTGTTTATCATTTCACCAGAGTTTAAGTTATTTGAGGGTAGAAACCTAAACTAATTGTGAATTACAGCATCTGTAATAATACTTGGCACAGAACAGTGATTAATGTTTCCAGGTGATTTGTGAATGCAGAATGTAACTCCTTGAAAGGCTGAGTTTCTGTGATAGACCATTTTCAAATTAAACCTAGAAGTCAATCCTAAACATTTTCCCTGCATGTACACACACACACACACACACACACACACACACACACACACCCTATGCATGGCTACATGCATACATGAATAATTTCAGGTGAGCATGCAGTTTTATTACTGACCATTTCTATGTTGTCAAACCAGCTACAATTGTCTGAGCAATTTTGCCTCACAGCATTCACAAGTAATACTACAGTCATAAAAGGAGCCCCTGCATTCCCAGAAGTGCAGGAAAACTTGTTCCTTAAGTTTGTCACTGTAAAGACCAGGAAACAAAGTGGCCTTGAGGCCTAGAGATGTTTGTAGTGTGATGGGTTTCCTGATTGCTGAGCCTAGAAAGCTACACACTGCATTTCTTGGAGTTTCTTGCAGCTAAGTCTCTACCACTCAGTAACCCCCCAGTAGACTTTAGTGTGAAAGTTGAGAGACACAGGTGTGATGGAGATGGATGGTTCTGGAGCCAGCAGGGGGCTGTGGCTTCCTGTTTGGGCTGGAGGCCTCCCAAGTCAGCAACTTTTATGCCAAAGGAGACAGGCTTCTCCACAGAGCAAGGGCAGGCTGCATGGTTTTAGGGTCTTGAGAGTGTGCCAAAGAGCCCAGCCTACAGCAGTGCTTTTCACACTATAGATAGTAAAATATATTTAGTGCATTGTGAAAAGCATTTAAAAATAAATAGAATAAAATAAAATAAACCAGAATAAATATCTGAGAACATTCTGCCTAGTAAGGTTAATCTTGTTTATGCAACTTGCATTTCAGTTCTGCGTGTGGGAATATACATTTATGTGTGTATTCTGAGTCACAATCATAGCTGTGGGTTTCAGTCACAAGAGTTCAAGAACATCTGGCCTACAGACTTACCTTCAACATTTTCAATCATCTCCTTAATGTTTCCTGTTTAAACTCTCCAGAGGCATCTTTTTAAAATTTTATTTTTATCTGTAGAACGTCTATTCTGCTGTCCATCCGTGAATTTATATATACTTATATAAATTTTTCTTTTACAGTGTGAGTTGAGAGGAAAGGAACTTCTCACACTTTCCTCCTATGGTTTTCTCAGTTACTCCCCAATACCTTCTCTAATAAAGACAAAATGAAAGTTCAAGATATATGAAAGAGTATATTTGGGGATTTCTGATTGTTTTTCTAGTGCCATGACGTGTTCTTGGGACCCTGAGGGGCTATTCATACTTGGTCCATCCTAACAAATTCCTTGTGAGTTTCTCCCTCAGCTCCTAGCAATGAGGGAGAAGGGGCCAAGGCTCACCCTGAGGTGATCAGTCCACCCAGTATGCTTCCAGGCCCGCCTCTGCACAGCTCACATAGGGCGGGATGTGCCTGGGCCGGGGGCATCCTAAGAGGGAGCAAAAAGGTAGTCACAGTAGGGATAGGGTCATGCGGTCGTCATGAAAACTACTTTCAATATAGTAAAGAAGCAGAATAAAGACATGGTAGCCATTTGTAGGAAAGTAACATTCTGCGATGATTAAATAAAACATGTTTCCTTTTGTTTTTGTTTTTGGACATAGGTTCTCAAAAATGTCTCAGTTGGGCTAGAACTTGTAGTCCTCCTGCTTTGGCCTCCCAGCTCCTGGGATTATAGGTGTGCACCATCAAACCTGGCTAAATACTTTCTTAATTGTTGATCTGGGCAAGAGGTCAGCATGACAAAATTAGTACCCCACTGGTTATTTGGATTCTTCCTAGTTCACATAACGTTTTTTCAAGCCAGTTCTCTGGCCTATCCCCATTCCCCGAACCCAAGGCAGGCTGGGTATTCTCCAGGAAGGGTTAGTAGGCAGCTGGTAGACAAAGGAAGAAAAGAGATTTATTCCTTTTGCATCATTTGTATTTTATATTATTAAAAAGATTACGTGTTCAAAAGCAGATTAAATAGTCCCCAGACTTATTCCCTCTTCCGTATTCTCAGCTGATATCCTTGTCTTTAATGAGAAAACTCAGTAATCAAAAGACAACAGGGATGAACCTGGAGGACATTATGTTAAATTATTTTATTTGAAGAATACTTCAAGATCTCATTTATGTGTGGATATTTTTTTAACAGTTGAATACACAGAGAATAAAATGGCAATTAACATGAGTAGGGAGGAGGTAGGACATGGAGATGCAGTCAGAAAGTACAAAGATACAAACACATATGATGAGTAAGTAAGAGATCTAAGGTACAACATGAGGACTATAATTGGCAGTATTGCACCGAGCCCTTGAAATTTGCTGGGCCAGCAAGTATTCTGTGTTCTTACTATACACATACAAATCCATATACATATGAGGCGTAACTCTACAGGAAAGTGGATATATTAATTTGCTCGATTACAGTCACCATTTCAGGCTGGGCATTGTGGACATGCCTACAATGCCAGCACTCAGGAGGCTGAGGCAGGAGGAGTTCAGGGCCAGCCTGGGCTGTGTAGGAAAACCCTATCTCCAAAAACCAAACCAAAACAAACAAGCAAAAATAAAGCAAAAAACCTAAAAAGCCCACCCTTTCATTGTGTAAATATATCAAAACATCACATTATATACCTTAAATATATAGATTCTAGGGTTAGTGAATGCTTCAACAGTTCCTGAAACGTAGTAACCCATCTGGACACACACGAAAAGATGAGCAGGCTTTCTTCAGCCTCCGGGGGCTCCATTCTTAGCCTGTCTTGCAAACCTTCCTCCTTTAGTCTCCATGTGTTGATGTCACTGCGCATCGTCCATTTCTACTCCTGGTGTCTTGCTGTTCCACCCGGAGACACCCTCCCCCAGCTCTAGCCACCAGCCTCCCAGCCATTCTTCAATACCCCTCACCTCCCGCTTCTTTGCTGTCCCTTCCAACTCCTTAGTCACATTTTTCCCTGTTCACACCAGGTCTTATTTAGGGGCTGTTGTGACCCTAATAAAATGAATGAGAATCACAACTTTGCTTACACTACTTTAGAGCTCTTTCAACACCTATGTGGTGCCCTGCATATAGCAGATGCTCAATAAATACCTTTTGGCTGGCTGAGGACATCTTTATATTTCATATAAAATTCAGCAACTGGGAATACTGTGAGAGCAGCGGGGCCTTCGTTCCTCTTCTCTAATCACTCCCATGGAAATCTGAATTTCTTAAATGAAATTTAAGAAAGCCTCGGGCTTATACTGCTTATTTCTGCCAAGTGTTAATTATGTGTGGAATCTGAGGGGACTTCCATGTGTGGATCCTAAGGGGTACTGTGAAGGGACATTAAGAGAGACAGCTGTGAGGCAGAAAGTCATTCTTTCTTAAACTTTAAAGACCTGCAGTTCTCTAATTTGCTTTTGGAGAAAGAATCTTTTCTCCCCCTACATTTCCTCTGTGCTCACTGAAAAATGAGAAAATACTTTCAAGAAATTCCCTTTGCTGATCATCTCTGCATTAACTAGAATTTAAAATAAACAAGTG
Source organism: Octodon degus (assembly GCF_000260255.1). NCBI lineage: Eukaryota > Metazoa > Chordata > Mammalia > Rodentia > Octodontidae > Octodon > Octodon degus. Next base: position 2,832,357 of record NW_004524686.1, on the reverse strand, counting down.
AAAAAGAAAAAAAAGAGAGAGAGACAATCTCTGGACTACAGCTGTCAAGGTATTACAGTACCTGACACTTTACTCTAGATCTTTATCTCATGCAAAGAAACCAGTGAGTATGTAAGAACAGTTCATTCCCAAACGTTTCTAAAAATACTGTATTTTTAAAGAAACTTTGAACATATACAATGACCACCAATAATAGGACAGACCAACTGGACCATTGTCTGTCCTGTGTCATCACCCTGCAAGGTAGCTTTCTCTAACTTCCACATTTATTCAGTTTTGCAGTCATTTTGGCATTCATGTTGCTGTCATTGCTCAAAAGGACACTGAGTTTCCCTTGAAGTCTTTTTTCCAGGTGTACAAAAAGAAAATAAATCACTCATTCTGTTATTGTCGTGCCTCCTTGTATTTACTCATAATCCACATTGTAACACTTGATCATGGACCTTCTTCACCAGCTTTGGCATCAGATGACTTTGGGCTGTTTCCCAAATATCAAACCAAACAATGAACACTTGCTCACATTAAAACTATTTTTGAAAAGCAATTGTTACAGGTCCTGAAGGCAATTTCAAAAGGGAAGTTACAAAAGAGTTTTGAGTAATGGGAGAAGTGTATGGTAGGCTGGAGTACTTTTTAAAAAAAAATTGGGGGCAATATTTATTTTGATCTGGAAGAATTTGTGTTTATATGGTTAATACATATTGTCTTATATTAATTTTAATATATGCTGTTATATATTTACATCAGTTTCTTCATCCTATATGGCTGATGTCTGGAAATTCACTATCAAATAAAGAAATACAAGAGGAAAATTGTGGGTCATTTCTTCAAATTTAGGGGAGAAATTACATCCTGCTACACTGACAGAAAGAAAAGTAGCAGGGAGGACATCATTAAAAATGCCAGATGGCAGGAAATATTAGAAGCACACAGACCTGTATCAAATGCCAGTACTTCTTTGCTCCTTATTGGGGACTTCAGGATTCCATTTCTTGTCCATCCAATAGCAATCTGTGAAATGGGCACTTAGGCAAATTACTTGGCAGAGCACCTGCAAATACTAGGGCACAAGGCACTCAGCACGCCCCACTCTTTTGTCTCCATTTATCTATCTATACCTATCCCACTGTGTCTGTTTCTATGAGGAACCCTGACTAACAAACACCTTTGCCTTCAAGATTTTTTGCCCCGTGGAGGGACGCAGAAAATCATGGACGGAAGGAATTCCACCTGCCACAGGCAGCAACTTACTAAGTACTGTTTTTTTTTTTTTTTTTCCTTTTCCTCCCTTTGTTTGTTGACTTTTTTTTTCCACTCAGAAACTAAAGAGGTTAGAGACACTAGATAATTTCTAAAGTCACTTCCACCTGTGAAAGTTTGTGCACTGATATGAAATGAATTTTTTGGGCCATAACATTCAAATACAGGTATGGTCAGGATGGATTTCTGCCAAGAAAGGGAAGCATGTAGGGTGTGTAAAGATGATTTATGTAGAAGCAAACTTTTTCAGGGGGATGTAACAGACTAGGGGGACTAAAGGGGAACTCCTGGAAGCCCCATAAATAATCTTATAAGCCTGAGTGCTTTCTCGGTGGTTGGAGGAAGCGGAGTATATTCTCTAACTCTTTACAGAAGCCACTAGGGAAAGTACCTGCTTTACCTGTTGGTGATTTTGTGTGTGTTTCTGTGTAGATACTCAACTGACTAAACTATGGGGAAGAAAGTCATTTGATGGATTCTGTAGAATCTCTGGTACCAGGATAAAAAACACTTCTAACCTTCTATCTCTGAAAATTTAATGTCCAATACAGTGGTTCTAGAAAGAAAAAAAAATAGGGCCCCAGATTGCATTTGACTATATTTTCAGCAGTTCACTAGAAAAATGTTCCGGGTGTTATTTCAGGATCTAAGTGTTGTTTCCTTTTTTAACCAGTGAAATGGCTAGATAGATACTTAAATATACTGCCTACAGTTCTTCGAGACTTTGAGTCTTTAGGTGAAATGGGAAAATCCTTTGAAAGCTCCATGGTGCTGGGCAGGGGTCGGTTGTCCTTATTCTTGCAATTCACACTCAGGTGGTACCCATAGTTTGTGGCTTTGTTGAAAGAAGCCAGTCTCCAAGGTTCTCCTTCCCAACATTTGAGTTTTGTGTTCTCTTTCTGGGCCTTGCTGGGAACCCATGCCAGGCAGGCCAATGGGCAAAGTCAGCAAATGCTCCCACGGCTTGAGTTGAGAGGCTGAGTTTGAACTTCCTGCTCATCAGGCCAGCAGCCCATGGCCTGTTGCCTGGGCTCTGGGCCACCAGTCTGTACTCTGCTCTATTCCATGACATTCCCAGAGCCATTTTAGGCATGTTCACATTCATGAGAATCCACTGCCTAAAGGGTTCAGTGTCATCCCACTGCGTGCAGGATAAAGTCCTAACATCCTAGTGTAGCATATAAAGCCTTTAAAAAATGTGGTTCCTACTTAATCTCTGTAGTTCTATTTGTGCTGTGATTACTGCCTACCTTTCACAGCAAAATTGTAGGCCCCGGCCTAAAATTTCATTCTCAATTTTTATATTTATTCAGCAAACATTAAATACATGGTGATTGGGGCTGGGGAGACAGCTCAGTGGTCTAAATGCCTGCCTTGCAAGTACAAGGACTCCCATTCGATCCTGGTACTGCATGCTGTGCCAGCCCTGCACCATGCCGGCCCCCAAGACTTCATGGTGGCGCACACCTGTAATCCCAGTGCTGGGAAGGCTGACACAGGAGGATTATTACAAGTCCAAGTGTTTAGTGAGACCCTGTACCAAAATAATAAATAAATAATACACAGTGGTTAATGAGTATCAGGCATTGTTCTCTGTGCTGGGGATATAGTAGTAAACAAAATGATCCTACATTATAGGGCAAAAAATTGGTAAGAATTATGATAACATTTTAGAGAATGATAAGTACTATATACAAGAAATTAGACAGGGAGCCCAAGTTGTCCTAGAAATGGCAATGGGCTTGCGTTTTCTATGGTGCAGGCCTCTCTCCAAGAAGGTCAGTGAATATTTCAGTTCTGTAGTGTTCCCGCAACAATAGCTGATACAGGGAGCAAGAGAATAGCTTTCCAAGAGAGGCAATGGCGATCTCGAAGCTCTTGAGACAGGAAGTGGCTATTGTGTTTACAAAACAGGAGAAAGGCTGATGTACTTGAATGCATTGAGAAAGCAGAAGAGTGGAGGAGGTTAGGAGAGAATGGGTAATGGGACCAGATATAGTAATCTTGACTGTCAACGGCAGGGCTGTGGCTTTGATTCTGACTGGAATGGAAAGCAAGTGGAGGGTTTGTTTTGGGGAGTTATGTGCCCCGAGAAATTTCCAAAAGATCGCTCTAATGAATGTGTGGTGGACAGATTGATGTGCAGAAGTGGGGTGCTAGTTGAGAAGCTGCTGCAATCATCAGAACTGTGGTTTAGATCACAGTAGCAGCAGCAGTGCTATGAGAGGCAGACAGGTTAGGGTTCTATTTTAAAAGTATAGTTTAAAATTGCTTATTTGCAATTTATTTACTTACAGAAGTGGTTACAGCAGCAAAATAAGCTAGGAGGTTGGGAAGGCATAGTCCATAAGAGAGGGGAAAGTTCAGTAGAGATAAGTGTCCTGGATCTCGTGGGAAGAAAATGTTTCTAGAGTCCTGAACCAATGGTCAATTACCTTGATACCTGCTGACATCTTAACTAGAAAAGGGTAAGAACTGCTCATTGGATTTAGTAACACTAAGACAGTTTTGTGGGTGTGCTGGACTACAAATATTTAGGTGGTGAAAAGTGGAGAAAATGGAACACAGGAACAAAGATGATGTAGAAAATCCTTCAGAACATTGTTTAGGGATGTTCCTTCGGAACATTGTAGGGAGCACAGGACTAGCTGGAGGTACAGGTGGGGTCAAGAGAGTTCCCTGAACACCCTAGAGATTTTCCCCATGAGGGGCTTGAATAGGTTTGCATTGAACTTTCTCTGTTGTCTGCAGTGGTTTGTCTGAAAGGACTTATTATTATGTGCTTATTACAGAAAAACTAAATGCGGAGACAGAGAATATAGAAGTTAGCAAATGAAGAAGAATGTAATTGATCACTATAGATTGGCAGTATTGTGAGGACCATAAACTGGGTGGTGTGGTAGAACCTGAGGTGGGTGGACTACCTCACTAGGCAGGAGCGCACTGAACTGAAACCTGGGAGCTACTGCTATGAACGGAATGATTTTCCACCCTCCCAACGCGATTCATATATTGAAGTGTGTATTTGGAATGGGGACTATGGGATATAATTAGGCCATGAAGAAATAGGCTTAGTGCCTTTATAAGAAGAGATACAAAATACAAATGTGGAGAAGCCTGTCTCAGGAAGGGCCTGAAGAAGCTCGACAACCTGACAGCAGAGGCTTGCAGAGAGGAAAGGGTAGATGGTGGGAGAAGAGCGAGGGTCTCCAGAGTCTGGGGAAACCTGGGCTGGGGAGAGACAAGTGAATGCATGAAGGTTGTGGCTCATGAAGGGCCAAGAGTTTGAGCCGGACTCTCAGTGTTGTCACCAGGACATCAGATCCTGATGCAGTGAGGAATGATGCAATGAGGACCGTCACTTCTATGGTCCTCTGTCTTTTGTGCCCTTTTAGAATATTTAGTCAATACAATTGGTTGTGTGGAGGATTGGGAGAATTTATCGTAAAATAGAAGGTTGCGCCTGAAAGCAGGGAGGTGGGCAGCGCCAGTAAAGCATTTACATCAAGTGCGAGTTTGGCTACCCTTTTCTGCACCCTGAAGTTACTGGGGTTCAGGCAACAAATGTGATTATATTGTTAGCCACAGTTCTCTTAGGGCTCACTTGGAATGGTGATTCCCTCAAAAATAGCTTCCTTGTTCCTTTTAAGTAGATCTTGGTCATATGAGAGTCTCAGTCAGGTCCCTGCTCAAGAAGAATGGGTCTTTAAAGAGTGATAGCTCCCTTATCCATCATCACCAGGAATGCTGTGTGCCTTGGTGGAACTAGCCACATGGCCAGATACCTGAAGGAATGCGCACAGTGTGTAACCTTACAATGTTATTATTGCTCACTGTGGATCGCCGTAGGTTTGAGGCCTAATAAATAATTATAAATGTTGTATATATTGAAGTTTTCCTGTAATCAACTATCAATAAATACTACTTTGAAACTCCCTCTTTGTCACACAACCCTGCTGAATTCTCGCCGCCTGCCCAACAGTGGTTCAGTTCCTGCCCAAGAGCAGTGGAGAGCGGAGGGTTGTTTTCCTGTGTGGTGGCAGTCTAGGTGGTGACAAACACATGGATGTCTTTTGGAAGTAAACCAGCTAACCGCTGGCTTAGAGAATGGGAGAGAAGGACAAGTCCTTTCTTTGGCATGAGGAGCCCGCGGGATGTGGTACCATTACTCACAAGAAAGTGTGCCTCTGGAAGAAGGAGCCTTAGGATCCGGGGGTGGGGTGGGTCAGTAGGGGTGGGAGGTGGAGGCCAGGTTGGGAAAATAAGAGTCCGGGACACTTCTGAGATGGTATTTCAAAAAGTCACAAACAGTGGACCAGATAAAATGTTGTATGGAAAGCTTGGCAAACAATCCTTTTCCTTCTCCTTTGTCATTTGCTAAGTTGCTGGAGGGGCTGAGCCTCCTTTTGCATTCGCCTGTACTTCCCTGCATTTTGCAGTGCTCTAGGATGGCACCAGCGGCGGGGCTACTCTGAGGCGCCAGCATCGCCAGCATCGGTGGTCAGCTGCCAGGCTCCAGCAGGAGCGGGACGGGCCCTACACTGCTCCTTCGGAGCCTTCCCCAGCAGCAGTGTGTAACAGGTTCCACGTGAGTGCCTGATAGGCTGCAAATTGCTCTGCTGTCTCAGAGCTAGAAGGGTGTTCCCGATAAGGCAGGGTGGGAACCTGACTCACTGGACACAGAATTAGCCAGCTTTTGTCTTTGAATCTGACTGGAAGTGATTCATGGGCTGGAAAAAAACCTTTGGAAACAAATGTGGGGGAAGAGAGGGAGGTGAAGCCACTACTGCATTTTCTTCTCAGATACGATGTGGATCTGCTATCCCATAAATGTTGAATGCCTACATTACCTCACTCTCTCTCCAACCAAACCCAGGGGGAATTATTAAGGTTAATAATTCACTCATTTTCTCCAGGATTTTTATTAAATGTGACTCAGAGGGGATAATTTCTTTTTCTTTTCTTTCAATTCCCTCGAATAAACCCTGATTATTACTAGGGTAAAACAGAATGGGTTTTGAGAAGTCTGCAGCAAAACGTAATGTTTCCCCTTTACATTATCAGAAGTCTGTTTCAACAGCCACCGGGGCACTTCCGGTTTTCTCAAACCACAGTGCAAAGTGAAGAACGTTTGTTTAGCACCTTGTTCCTGGGACATTGCAACACACACTGGGGGAGAAGCCAGCACTCTGTCCTAGGGTGGGGGTGGGATTACAAGTCTAGGCTAATAAATATCATTGTGGACTTTTTTGTGGTTGCAAGTAGCAAATACATAAACTAACTAAAACAGTAAGACATTGTAAAAAAAAAAAAAAAAAATCCTGATTGCCACGAGGAATCTGGGACAGGCCAGACTGTATCACAAGAACCAGTGTCATCAACCTCAGGCCCCTCTGGCCCTTTCAGTTCTGTCTCTGTCCTGAGACCTCTCCCTGGCTTTCTCTCTCGCTCTCTTTGTATTAGTCTCTCCTGCACGTGATGGCACATGGGTTCATATAAAAGGTTCCCAACTTTATAGTATTTTGCAATTTTTCCCTAGGGAGAATTTTTTTTCTTCCTCTTCTAGTTTCAAAATTCCCCAAGAAGGCTGCTGATTGGTCTAAAATGTGTCAGCTCTTCACTGTGGAACCAATCCTCTGTGGCAAGGTGGGGGAGTGGGATTTGAGAAGGGCTGTGATTGGTCCAGTTTGGGTCCGAGCCGCATTCCCCACTCACTCCTCCACCCCCCCCCACCTCTGAGACAAACGGCTCTTCCGGTAATCCTGTGGATGTGGGTGGATGGCGAGGCTGCGGGCTCCCCAGAGCAGGGAATGGGGGAAGGGAGGCGCTTAGCAGACCATGGGTCTAGCACTAGCGCTGAATGGCTTCTCAGAAGCAGCCACAGGGCCTCAGGCCTGACTCGTGGAACTTCCCTAATACAGGCAAAGACTTGGGTATTTGAAAAAGCAAGCCTTTTTGTGAGATCTGAATCTCACTTAGCCCTCAGAACAATTATTGTGGGGACCTTCGCGACCTTCATTTCACAGAGGCGGCTACCGGGAGGTTAAGGCCCTAGTCCTCGCTCACACAGCCGGGAGCCTCAGAGCAGGAGAGAGGACCGGCGTTCCGGGCCTGCGTGGTCGGGGCCACCCGGAGCTCCCACCAACTCAGCCATGCGGGCTTCCCGGCAGGGTGGGCAGAGCCCAAGCTGGGCCTCGACTTCTGGAAGCAGCTCCAAGGCCCGGAGGCGGGAGGCAGACGCTGCAGGCGGGCAGGGCTGCGGGCCTCTCCCCAGGAGGCCACCAGCCGGGCCGGGTGGGGTGCGCCGCAGGCCTGGAGGAGGCCCCGGCCCGGTGCAGGCCACGCCCCAGTTTGGAGAGTTCGCCTCCGGATCCCCGTCTCCTAAGCAATTCCATTTAAGGGCAACCCGGCCTGATTCACACCTAGCCTGGAAGACGACAGAGTGCCCTGCGGTCAGTCTGCAGAGTGAGAACGTGAGCCCAGGACGCTGCACCTGCCCTGCTGGCCTCCGTCAGGGCCTAGGTCACCACTGCTGGGGTGCAATTTCCAAGAGGGCCTCGGTGGCGGGACCAGGCGAAGGGACCCCGGCTCAGTGCGGGGCTGGGGCTTGGCAGCGACAGCGGGAGGCCTTCCCACCTCCTCCCCTTCGAGCCTCTGCCCCCACTTTGGAAACCAGCGCTGCCACGTGGGCCGAGTTTCCGGAGGGGTGGGTCGGGGGGCGGCATCAGTTGTTCCTGCCTGAAGAGTTTTTGACCCCACGTAAACATCGGAGGCCTGGAGCCGCAGCCCCGCCCGGCTCCGCAGCAGCGACCCCAGCGCCGCGCGGCTGCGAGCGCCCCTCCCCCTCCGGCCCGCGAGCCCATTTTCGCTTGGCCGGTCCCCGCGCCGCCGGATGGATCGCGCCCCACCCCCGCTCCTCTGCTCAGTCATTCAGACTTGGAAAGTCAATAACACGCTGACATCATCAGGGGTTTGTGTATTATTACACGGCTACTTTCCAGAGTACCTGGCATTATCTAAGAGCAGAGCACTCGGCTGCCCAAGAAAGGGCCCTGCGCCTGGGGCGGGCGGCCTAGGGAGGGATGGCTGCTCCGAGCTAAGCCTTCTCCGTGGGGGGCATCGCAGGGCAGCAGTTAGAAGCAGATCAGGAGTTTTTGCTGCACTGAAAGCAGATGCACTTGAGCTATCGATACAGGCTTCATTTTGGCTTGGGGGTGCACTTATAAATCATCCTTAAACGACCTCTGTTTCTACCAAAGACATCCAGTTGATCTTTAAGAAACATTTTTAGTAATCTTCAAGAAGGGGCGGGGGGAGAAGAAAGGCATCCTCAATGACAAGAAGCCAAAGGCTGATTTTTTTGAGACTTGGGGCGCGCGCCATTCCCTGTTATGTAATCGTCAACACGGGCGATTAGGTCTTATGTTCCCCTGCAAGGCCGAGCTGGATGGCTTGGTTGCTGTTTTCCTTTAAGCCTCACGCAGGGCACACTCACACATAAAAACATGTCCCAGATTTATGGCACAAAACTGCTCTCCAAGCAAACTGCCATAGAAGGGTGTCTCAGCTCAGAGGAGGGAAATGGATGAATTTGTTGTTAATTAAAGCTCCTTTATCTTACTATTCTGGTATTTCCTTTTCCTAGAGTGAGTTTTTAAAAATACTTGTATGTATTTTAGATGTTCACTTCCCTCCCTGTTGCTTAATAGTGCTTGAAATAGCTTAAATAACTAATTTTGTAGATTACTTTTGTTAAGAAAAATATAAAACTTCATAGCTTCTACAGCATAGATTGTCCCTTTCCCCTTTGGCCAAATGGCTAATTCCTTTTGTATACACACAGGGTTGATCTTATTTAAATTATTTTAATATTTTGCGTGCAAAGAAAGGGAGCCAGCCTCAAACTGGCTGGCTACCCAGAGAATTAGGAGAGAGCTTTTAGCCACCAGCCTCATCTTACCCCACTGTTTCTCGGTGATCTCTTCATTGATGATATGAAAGTATTCACAGCTTCCCAGGAGGAGGAAAAGCAAACATATTTCTCAACAATATAGCAGTTTCCCGCTTTGTACTAGATTGTTTCAGGAGAATCTGCAGATGATGTTTACTTCCCTTCAGATGGCCTTTAGGAGAAACTCTCCCTCTAGGCCACCCCCAAGCCCCAGCCACAACTCCTAAGGCGAAAGTTCCCCCGGGGCCTTCTCCTTCAGCTGCTGAAGGGGGAAGCATGGGGCAACTCGCCGCCGGAGACTTGGGCCGTTTGCCTCGGGGTTTCCCTAGCTCTGTAGAGAGGCATGTGCAGACCTGAGCCGCTGTCTCTGCGTCTCAAGATGATGAGCTCTTAGCCTCTCCGCACCTCTGTTTGTAGTATGGCTATGCACAATCTCCTTCTACGCAAAACTGTTCGCTACAGCTCTCCTTGCCTGCCCCAAGATCTGAGTGCTGAGCTCAGGTCGCTCTCTCGCAGCCAACTTCCCACCCTGCAGTTTCTACCTAAGCAGAGAAGACATGGGCTAGAGGACGGATTGAGCAGAATCTCTAGGATTAAAACGTTGCTTGCTAGGTATTGAAGGTCAGCCCGCAGAATAGCCCTTTCCTGGGCAGGAAGAGAATGAGTTCCGTGGAAAGAGGCCATGTTGGGGACACAGGGAAGCAGGAGGCTGGCTTAGAGCAGCTCGGTTTGGGAAGAGACAGAAGCAGAGTCAGCCTGAAAACACTCTCTGCCCCTTGACCCAGGACTGGGAGGCGCGGGTCTCCATCAGACTGTTCCTCCCAGGGTTGGCCTAGAGTAACCTTGGCTCGGTCTTGCAGGAGTGACTCATGACATTTCTTCCATTCCTCTGGGGAAAACAGGTCACCTTCTAGGGCCTCACTGCCAAATACTTGTCAGCTGGTTAGAACTGGATACATTTTAATTCACACACTTTTCTCCTTTAGGTGGGCCCTTGAATATTCCAGAACCTGACATTCAGTTATGAAGCCTTAATCTTGGCTTAAAAGGCAGCACCTTCAAATACATCTTTTCCTTCCATGAAGACCATGACAGTATACTTGTTTTCCCCTGCCAGTAAGGCAGGGTCTCACTGGGTTGTTCAGACTGCCTCCTATCTTTTAGAGTCCAACCATCCTCCTGCTTCATCTTCCCAAATAGTTGGGAATTCCCACATAGAGGCAGCATCATGCCTGGCTCTGTGACAATTCACACTGAATAGTCTGTGGGCCACGATTTTCAATCCAAAGCCCCTTGATATATTGATATATTTTCATGTAAAAAATTCAAGAAGTAAACAGAAAAGGCATACAAAATATTAGCCAATGTTTGTATTATTAGATTCAGAAAACTATCCTGTCAGGCTGTTATGGCTGTATCTAAATGTTGTGTTCCGTTGCTACGCACAGCCCTGGTGGAATGCAACAAACAATTCTTCAACCTGGGACCGCTCGGAGCAGCACCGGTGCAGACAGAGCAAAGGGGAGGTCCAAGAGCTGATATTCCCCCCCCACCTTTTCTGTGTAGGTTGGTTGGATCACATTTGTGTTCGAAATTGAATTTAAAAATCTAGGTTTGAGCCCCCCAAATAAAAAGTCCACCTGTCCCTGAAAAGTAAAAAGCTTCATGAAGCACTATCTGGCTCCACAAACACAGCTCCCCTTCAGGCTAGGTACATACAGTCTACTGTGTGCCCTACCTCCAGCCTCTCCCCCTCAGCCCCAGGCGGGCTTGCTCACATAAGCTGCCTGCTTGGCTACTGCAAGCGTTCAGTTCTGTGCACTGTTCTGCAGAATGTCCCTTCGGGGGCCTGAGGACTTTCCTAGCCCTTGCACAAGGAAAGAGCTGCAAAGGTCCAAGGAACCTGTCCAGAGCCTCCTTTGTCAGGAGCCAGGGCGGGGTGTGAGTGCAGAGCTGCCTCAAATCCAGGCTAGAGAAGTGGACCGCAAACTTCAAATGTATGTAAGCTAAGATCTTTAGGTTCATAGAAGAGGCTATTTTGATGAATATTAAAATTAATTTAATAACAAATGCTATCGAATGCCTGTTAGTTTTCTGTTCCTTGATTTTTTTTGTGTATGTAAGTAGATGTGGGAACTAGAACCACTGGCTTAAAAATGTGTAAGACATGATGCTTCCTTGTGAAAAGACTGGGGGACTGCTATTGTGTAATAGGTGTCATTTTTAAGTCCTTTGGTGCATGGATCCTTGAGATGAAGAATATTGAAAAATAGTGGATTCCCAGCTTTGTAGAAATGACAGCTACGGTTTAGTATAAGTGGAAGTTGTAGCAAAGGGTATGATATCCAGTGTATTGTAAAAATTGACATTCTACAATAAAACTGTTACATCACTCTTTAAAATGTTTCTAATGGGATCCAAATATCACAGCAATCAGATACCCAGCATCACTCACTTGAAAAATTCATGAGCAAGCCCTTCTTTAAAACTGGCAGGTTTTATATCACTTGTTTCTCCTTGGATTTATGTAGCCATACTTACGTCTCATCAACAAAATAAATATAAATTTTAATTTAAAAATTACACACGATTGTATGGCTGTGTTAACTTTTATTGACAATATATATCCTAATGAGGCGAACATGGCTTTTCCTCCAGTTAGCTGATGTGTCTAGTAGCTGTTTCCAGGCTGAGATTGCTTTAGTTTCCATTCTGGTTTTTATCTGCTGTCATACACTCATATTTGTGTGTGCATACATACACATATATAAGAAAAATTAGCTCATTAATAAGTGATGGAATTAAGTTTTTAATTAATTAGTTAATTAATTAATTTTGAGATAGGGTCTCATATAGTCCAGGCTGACCTCAAATTCATGATCCTCCCGCCTCAGCTTCCTCAGTGCTGGGATTAAAGCATGCACCCCCATGCCCAGGGGCCAGTAAGCAATATTCTGCCCAGATCATTTGAAGTCCAGGGTCATTTGCTGAAAATCACTTGTCATCAGCACCTACTTCATTCAATGTCCTGGAAAGTAAAGAATAAAAACCCATCTGACCAGCAAAGGTATTTATTTCAAGGCTTTAACATTCTTAGCTTCCTCAATACCTAGTCTAGTGCTTCATTTGTCTTTTGCTGGTGCCTGCAGGTGCTTGGGACTGCCTTGAGGTGAGACTTGGAATGAGGACAAGGTCTGCACTTCTTCAGTATAACAGAAGATGAGACAAAGAGACTATTTTGACCTCAAGCTCTTTCTCAGGGATAGGACTCACAGAGGTTGAGGACATTGACACCCTTAAAACTGTCCTTTTCTTTGCACCTGTTAGAAAGTCTTCAGGAATCTTACAGGGGGAACATGAGCTCCCTCTTTGGAAACAGCTGCCCTAGAAGAGTGTGGCAAGGCATCTTGGGACAGAGGGACACTGCCTTGGAGGTCAGCTTTTCCAGGGCCAATAGCAGTCCCTGCGCGTGAATTGTAGCCCAGGGATACGTGGTGGTCCATTCTAAGGGAGCTCCATTGCAGCCTTCCCAAGAGCGATGGAGAAGGGGTGTGTGCCGTAAGCCTCTGGCTCCTCGTGAAGCTGTGGGTGACTGGTATCAAGGCTTGCATCTGCAGCGTGGGCTTTTGGAGGCCTGGGTGTAACTTGGCTCTGAATGTCACCTGGTTCTTCCTTCAGACTGGTATTCTGTTGTCAGTCATTTGAGCACAGTTGTATTCTCTACCCCACCCTTACACCTCAGCCATAGACTGACTTAGAAAACAATTCCTATTTCTTCCTAGGGATGGGCAGATGTGCCCATACTATTCCTGATTGCAGAACTGTCTCCTGGGCTGCGAGTCTTTTAACTTCCTCCTCCTCCTCCTCCTCCTCCTCCTCCTCTTCCCCTTGCTCATCCCCTCCCCCTCCCCTTCTCCCTCCTGCTGTCTTCTTCCTCCACCTTTTTTGGCGTAGGGAATCAAACTGATGACCATGTGCTGTGATGCTGAGCTATGTCCCTGGCCCTGTTTGCTTGTTTGTTATTGGAACTCGGAATTGAACTCAGGCCCATTTAAAGAAGGCAGCTGAAAGTATTTTAGAGGAGGTAGCTGATAATACTCAAGAGTCCCCTTTTGTTTCCACTTAGTTGCTCTTCTTTTGAATTTTGAGGCGCTGAGAAAGAATTCCATTATGAGTTTAAAAAGCACTGGAAAGGCGAGCCAGTCTTCCCTGCTGGTTGCTGCATCTATTCCCACTCGGGAATATCGAGGGCATCAAGAAGTCAGCTTCTTTCTGAAGACACCATTATAGAGATAGCTCCATTTTATTTTATTTTATTTCATTTCATTTCATTTTATTTTATTTTCTATTTAGCACAGGGGCTACAGGGTCTCATTACACAGATCGATCGGACTGTTTTCAGCCTCCCAAACTCTGGGATTACAGGTGTGCGCCACCTTGCCCAGTCTTAATCACTGTCTCAGCGTGCCCTGAGGGCGGGGCCGGGCTGTCAGGCAAGGCACGCGGGGAGGGGTGGGGGGCAGGGTGCTTTAATCCGCCGAAGAAATAGCTCCATTTTAGATTTGGGTCCTCTGAAGTGAACAACTGAAAAATTCATTTTAAGACATTTGAAATATCTTTAAAGCATATTTAACCTCCCACAGGGCTGTTGCAAGGGTTCTGATCTAGAATTACACTGAATTTTTTCTAGGTAGCTTTCATTCCTCACCAGAGGCTTAAACTGCCTTAGAATTAAGGACATGAAAGACAATGGTGGGGAGAATATTGAACGTAACATTTTTGTTGTTGTTGTCGGAAAGGGAGCCCCCGGCGTGTGCCAAGCATTTCATGTAAGGCATTTCATTATAGCTTCACAATATCCCTGTAAAGGAGGCACGTGCAGTAATCTGAACGTTCGTGTTCCCCACACTTCTAAATATCACGTCCTGGGGCTGCGGAGGAGAGCTCGGTGGCTGGCAAGCAATGCCCAGTATCGCATGCCGTATGGGCCCTGAAGCCGGGCATGGTAGCGCACGCCTGTAATCCTGGCGCTGGGGAGGCTGTGATTAGGAGTCCAAGCTGCTTAGTGAGACCCTGTACCAAATAAATAAATAAATAAAATAAGCACTTGCCTGGCAAGCGCAAGGGCCTGAGTTCAATCCCCGGAAAAAAAAAAAAATAAAAAGAAATGTAATGTCTTAAGAGACAGTTCTAAAAGGTGGGGCTTTGCGGAAGTGGTTACGTCCCAAGCTCCTGACACATTTTTTTCTTTCAGTACTGGGGACCATGCACATTGGCAAGTGGCCTACTCCTGATCCACATCGGCAGCCGGCCCTGCCCTTTTCAGTGGGATGGGTAGTCCAGGAGAGAAGACCATGTGGGCTTGTTATGTATCGGCCAAAGTAGTTCAGGAGACATTTTATTTTCCCAATATGGTTCAAAGTTATGGGAAAAATAAGGTGAAAACAGTGCAATCTGACTGATGGTTTGGTGTAATGAAAAGTAATGAAGCACAACTTGGAAGGTATTGAAATGTTTTGTCTACACCAGCACCACTATCATTCAGTAGCAAAAGCTAAGTGACTGTTTTTTTTGTTTTTTGTTTTTTTTTGTTTTGTTTTGTTTTTGTCTTTTTGAGACAGGGTCTCCCTAGGCCATTCAAGCTGACTTTGAGCTTACTTCATAGCCCACCCAGGCCTCAAACTTGCAAGGATCTGAACCTTCTGCCTCAGACTCCCCAGTGTGGGGTTTATAGGGGTGCATCACCACACCCTGCAAAGGTGGGTAGATTGTGACATGTGGGCAAAGAGAAGGTGAATTTTGTTTTGTTTTGCTTTGGGTACTGGGACTAGAACTCAGGACCTCATGCTTGCCAGGTGGGTGCTGTGCCGCTGAGCTCTATCCTCCATGAATTTGGTTTTGGATGTTCAAACTTGGGGGGCCTCTGGAGCAGCGAGATGTTCTACCACTGCTTATTGGAGCTGTGATTCTGAATCTCGATCGTTACATATAGATGATGATTCAATCTGTTAGAGGGGATAAGAGCGTGGAAAGCGTCTATCAGAGGAAAAGAAAGCTGTAAAACAGAGGGACTGTATTAAATTATACATTATGGCTGGAGATACAGCTCCATTATAGCCCAGAGTTTGCCTGGTCCCAAGTTCAATTCCCAGTTTAAAGAAAATAAAAATCACTAAAAGGATGCCAGCAAAAGAAATAGAGAAGAGCAACAAATCCAGTGATTTTTATTTGTTGGTTTGCTTTTCTATTTGTGCAAAAAAAGTAGGGTAATGAGAGATTTCAACAGTAGGAAAAGCACCTGAATGGTCACAGGAACAAGGACAACTGGATTGGGTGTGAGTCTCAATCTCCGCCAGGAATGCCTGGGAAGATGTAGCAGGCTTGACACTCATGCGTGAGGAGG
This sequence comes from Octodon degus, assembly GCF_000260255.1. Classification (NCBI taxonomy): domain Eukaryota; kingdom Metazoa; phylum Chordata; class Mammalia; order Rodentia; family Octodontidae; genus Octodon; species Octodon degus. The sequence goes on along the minus strand of NW_004524686.1, from coordinate 2,816,743 downwards.
AAGTGAGTGTGGAGGCGAGTATGCAGGATCAGACACAGCTTTCTAATGGTATTTACACTGTTACAGAGGAATACACAGACACACACACACACACACACACACGTGTATATATTTTATGATTAGTGCATGGTGGTGACACAATAATTTCATTTGTTTTGGGAAATTCTGTCATGCACTTTATATCTTGATCATTTCTACTTTCTTTCCTCCACTTCCCCCTTCCCGAGGTCTTTTCTCTTTCTTTCTTTTCTTTTACTTAAGGAAGAACTACTATAGCAATGCAAGGAGCCAGTGAAGAGAAAGAGCTCACAGATAGGAAAAATGTGAGAAAAAGTAATAGATGGAGGTAGGATAAAATGTCAGAAGGGCTTCTTTTTAGACGGCAGTAAAATTTACAGTGCATCCAAGGTGTCTCCTTCTTCTTTTTATGTGTTGGTGAGATAATCAGACATACAAACTAAGTCTCCGTCCTAGATGGCACTCCCAGGGCATCATCTCTCATTTACTCATGTGGCCAAGACCTTTCTTTCTTTCCTTCTTTCTTTCTTTCTCTCTTGTGGTACCAAGGATTGAACTCAGGACCATGTGCTTGCCAGGCAGGCTCTTGAACTATCTCCCTGGTCCTAGGCTCCATTTTTAAGAGGAAAAAATCCTCTACTCTTCATCTCCAATATCCCACATTAGGAAATGGAGAATGAAAGAAAGTAGTTCCTACCAAATTTCAAGCCTGGCAACTGATCTATTCCAGTCAAATCCGTTAATGAGAAAACCGCCCAAGTGCATCATTAACTGACTTCATGTTCTAAGTCCATGGTGCTAGGCCGGCTGCATACAGGCATGATTTTAGATTTTTTTTCTATAGAGACACTCAAAGGTCAACAGTATATTAAGAATCCTTATGTTCAAAAGCCCAGGCCCTCATGGATTCATGGATTCATGGCTGAATTCTACAAAAAATTTAGAGAACACTTGATACTACTACTTCTCAACCTCTTTAATAAAATTGAAAGGGCAGTAATACTCCCAAATTCATTCCTGGAAACAAGTATCAAATCATCAACACACCATGACCAAGTAGGATTCATCCCAGAGATGATTCAACACATACAAATCAATAAATGTAATGCACTATATTACCAGAGCCAAGAACAAAAACCATATGACTATCTCAGTAGATGTAGGAAAAGTGTTTGACAAAACCCAGCACCCATTCATGATAAAAACACTACCAAAAATTGGAATAGTCTTTACTTCAATCTGATAAAAGTCATCTATGACAAACCAACAGCCACCATCATATTAAGTGGGCAAAAACTGAAAGCTTTCACTCTAAAATCAGGAACAAGACATCTGTCTGTATTTACTAGCACTGCTCTTATTCAATATTGTTCTGGAAATGTTAGCCAGAGCAATTAAACAATCGAAAGAAATACAAAAAATAAGAAGAGGAAAGGAAGAAGTTAAATTATCATTATTTAGAGTTGACATGATACTGTATATATATGAAAACAAAAACTCCACCAAAAGAGTTCTAGATTTAATAACCAAATTCAGTAAATACATAGCTGGATAAAAATTAACACTCAAAAATCAATCGCATTCCTGTATACAATTAAGAGACTCACTGAGATAGTAAGGAAACAAGATCTTTCACAATAGCCTCCAAAGAAATGAAATGCCTAGAGATCAAGCTAACACAGGAAGTAAAAGACCTCTATGTTGAAAACTACAGTTCTTTGAAAAAGGAGATCAAAGAGGATGCCAGAAAAATAAAAAGATAGTCTTTTTTCTTGGGTAGGAAGAACCAATATAATGAAAATGACTCTACTTCCAAAATTATTATTCAGATTTAATGCAATCCTATACCAAAATACCAATTTCATACCAAAATACCAGTAGCATGTCTCACAGAATTAGAATAATAGTAAAATTTATTTGGAACTAGAAGAGACCCAGAATAGCAAAAGCGATTCTGGTTACCAAAGGCAAGGTAGGGGGCATCACAATCTCTGACTGAAACTATATGACAAAGCTACTGTGATAAAAACAGCATGGTAACAGACCTGAGAATCAGCGGAACAGATTAGAAGATGCAGAAACAACTTGAAACACTGAGCTACTTTATCTTTGACAAAGGAGCCAAACACCTTCATTGGAAGAAAGATAGCCTCTCTTATAAATGGTGCCAGAAAAACTGGCTTTCCACATGGCAAAGACTAAAACTAAACTAACACCTGTCACTATGCACTAAACTAAAATAGAAAATTTGGACCAGCTCAGTAGTACTGTGCCTGCCTGGCAAATGCAAGGTCCTGAGTTTGATTCTAAAAAAAACCCCAACAATAACAAAAAAGATAAAAATCTAAATATTAAAACAGAAGCAGTACATCTGCTGGCAGGTAGGCTAGGTAGAACTCTTCAAGACATCGGTGGAGGCAAAGATTTCATGAACAAAACCCAACTGCACAGGAAATACCACAGAGAATTGGCATCTGGGATTTCATCTTATTAAAAAGTTTTTGCATAGCCAAAGAACCCATGAATAGAGTGAAAATACAACCTACGGAGGGGGGAAAATGTTCTAGCTGTTCCTCAGACAAAGGAATAATATCTAGAATATATAAAAAGCTCCAAAAATCAACCCCCCAAATGTAAAGACTCGGTCAAAAATAAGGCATTTGAAATGAATAGATAATTCCCAGATGAAGAAGTGGTTATAAAACTAGAGGTTGCATTTGATCCAGCTATTACTCTTTTTTTTTTTTGGTACTGGGGATTGAACTCAGGACCTTGCACTTACCAGGCAGGCGCTTATGCTTCTGAGCTATCTCCCCAGCCCCCAAAAGTTTTTTCTTTTTCTTTCTTTCTTTCTTTTTTTTTTTTCTTTTTGTTGGAACCAGGGACTGAACTCATGCCCTTGTACTTGTCAGGCAAGTGCTTATTCTACTGAGCTATCTCCCTGGCCCCTACTCTTCTTGATATTTTCTCCAAAGAATTTAAGGCATTATACCACCGTGATATATAGGCATTTATGTTTTTATTTTTATTTTTTAATGTGTATGCTACAGGTTCTCACTACGCAGCTAGGACTCATAGGGATCATCATGTTTTCAGCTTCCTCAGTGGTGGGATTACAGGTGTGTGCCGCCACGCCCATTTTCAGTGGCCAGTTCAGCGCACCCAGGGGCAGGGCTGATATGGCATTTGATGCCAGGGATTGAACTCCAGTCCCTGCACTTGCCTAAGCAGGCATTTAGTCTGCTGAGCTATCCCAACAGCCTTTGTACTCATGTTTTTAGTGGCACAGTTTGTAACAGCTAAACCTTGGAAATAGCTCAAATGCTCATCGTCCAATGAATAAAGTTGTGAATTTTTAAAATATAATGAAATACTACTCTTCCATAAAGAAGGATAACTTACTACATGTTGCGCCCGTCCTGCCCCCCAGGCATGCTGAGCCGGTGATGAAGTCCGGGCCTTGAGGCGCATGCCTGTAATCCCAGCACTAGGGAGGCAGAAATCAGCAGGAGCATTATGAGTCTGAGCTGCGTAGTGAGACCTGCACACACACACACACACACAAAACCTTAAAAACTTTTTTTTTAAAAAAGGATAACTTGATTTATTTGTTTATTTTATTTTATTTTTTTTTTGTAAAGAAAGAAAACTTGAAACATTTCTAGCTAAATGGAGGCACCTTCTGACTATACTCTTCAGTGAAATAAATGAGACATGTTTAAATACTGCATTGCTCCTCTAGTGTGAGAAACTGAAAGTATAAATAAGATCCACAGTGTACAAATTAGGAAATGGTTAAGTAAAGGGTACAAGGGAGGAGGAGGGGGAAAGAAGGTAACAACAGGAAAAAAAAAAAGAATAGAAGGAAGAATGCAAAGAAAGCTTCTGTACATAAAAGGGAAGGAGGGGATGAAGCAGGGAGAGGAATGGGAAAGAAAAGAAGCTGGAAGATACATCATGTATAGGTCAAATTTCCTATGGTAAATGCTATCTATCTGTCTGTCTGTCTGTCTGTCTGTCTGTCTGTCTATCTATCTATCTATCTATCTATCTATCATCTATCTATCATCTATCTATCTATCAATCTATCATGAGTCTATTTTAAATGTACCAAAAAGAAAAAAAAAAACAACAAATCAACAAAAAAGAATCCTTATGTTACATATACACAACTAAAATTATACCAGAGAGCCACTATTACAAGATGCCAGCTCGCAAGATTAATAAGAAATATTTAGCTATCCTTCTCAACGTTGTTTATCTTGGTGTTTGTTGTTGCTTCCCAAGTGGCTTTGCCACTGTCACATAATTCTGTTCTGTGCCTCCTGCTGCAATACGTGGATTCTCTCTCTGCCACAGGATATAAACTGTGTCTAAGTGAGAACTCCCTTAGTCCAAAAGACTGCTGAGTGGCTTAATTGAATCCATTTATTAGCCTCGCTCACAAGCACATGTTCCTAAAACTCTACACAAGAATATTAGTGCATATCCAGGGCTAGAACATTCAAGATTTTGTTATTAAGAGAAAGTTAGCTGCTTTAAAAGCTTGTGGTTCCAATTCTTTATTTGTTAATTTTTTTAGAATTCTGTCCATAAATATTTGGTTAGAGTGACAGAAGGACTGACAGCATGAGTTCATTCAAATTGGTTTTCCTGATCAAATTTTCAGTGGAAACTGGTGAGAGATCTACCCAGTGAGAGTGACGCGTGAGGCTGTGTTCTAACATGTACTTGGGAGGGTGGTAAATGACCATCTTTGTTTGTGGGATGGTTCTTCAGTTATCAGAAGCTATCAGACCTGGCCATCGCTATTTTAATTTTCTCTCGGATCTTGTTCCCTTTTCTGCATTTCTCCCGTGACCACGTGGCCCAGGCTTTCATGACTTACCCACCAATTCAGGTAACAGCTCAGCGGGCCCCTCTGCTTCAGGTCGTTCTCCACTTCTCTTCAACTACCTCAAAGGAACGTTTTGTAAACCACTATTCCCTTTGGTCATCTCCTTGCTCAAAAATTTAAATGCTTTGCTATTGCTTAATGAATTGAGTAGGGAATTTTATTTGGAATTAAAATTATTTATTATCATAATTAAGACTGTGTGCCTTGATTAAAGGGGACATTAAAAGGATATACTAAGTTCATTCTAGGAAATGTAAAATAAGAAAAACATTAAAGAACTGTGTGAAATCAAGATCTTAGTTCAAACAAAGGTTGTCAGGGCTTGAGGCTTATGTGACTTGAGGACCCTTTAAAAACAAAAGGATAGAAAGCATATAAATAAAATTTAGACACAGTAATTTTCCCCTTACCATAGGGGAGATGAGACTCCCAGTGGATGCCTGACTATGTGCTGTGTCCTTTTCCTGTGTGCCCTGCAGCTGTCATATCCACTGGAGCTCATCCGTCATTCCAAGCTCTATGCCCTGGTCCTCCCTGGAATTCTTACTCTTTGTGTTGGGGCCATTATTATTATTATTATTATTATTATTATTATTATTATTACTGTTCTTCGGTTCTGGGAGTCAAACTCAGGACCTTGCACTTACCAGGCAGGTGCTTTGCCACGGAGCCTTATCTCCAGCCCTGAGGCCATTATTAAGTTCCATGAGCACTGTGTCCAGTAGGTGTGATAAGGACTGAGTGATGGGTAGACAGGACAGACATCTCAATGTGCAGACAAAGGGATGATCCACACCCAGATGGGGAGGAGATGGATAGAGAGAGAGTTCATCATAGTCTTTAGAATGGTGCTCAATTTGAAACTTATGAATTACTTTTTTCTGGAATTTTCTACTTAATGATTTCAAATCAGAGTTGATAGAGTGGGTACCTGAAATCACAGATAACTGAAAAGATGGAAAGAAAACCTCCGGTAAGGGGAGGAGGCTATGACTGGGCCTGGTGGAAGTCAGGAATAGGGAAAGGCCTCCACACTTAGCCCATTTCCTGTCTGTCCCAGGAATACTCACTGGATTACAGTGGATTATATCCCTAACTTTACTCTCAGAGTTTGCCATGAGATAGCTCCCCACCTTTTTGAAAATTACTTTTGTGTGGCATTAGTATATCAGTAGACTTGGTAAACCAAAGAAATCAATTTACTTTATAACATTCCGTTTTTTACCGGTGGGTTATCCATTTACAGAATATAGTAATGCTCAATTGATTTGTGTTGTTCCATGGTCTAATAATTAGGTTTGTATTTGCTTTTAACTTTCATATTTAGATCAAAGCAGTATCAATTGAAGCAGAGAAGAGCTTGTGATGAAAACACTGCTCCCTTTATATGAACAACTAGCTGGAAGACAACAGTGTGCATTACAACAAATACTGTGAAATTCATATGATTTTGTTGTGAGATTCTGTATCACTTACAATTTTTCTGTTTTAATATATTTTGTGGGCTGGGAAGATAGCTCAGCAGTCTAAGTGCCTGCCTGGCAAGCACAAGGACCTGGGTTCGATCCCTGGTACCATATGCCATGCAGGCCCCAGAACCCCAGGTGTGCCATGCCAGTCCCCAAACTGGGCATGGTGGCACATGCCTGTTATCCCAGTGCTGGGGAGGCTGAGCTAGGAGGATTAATATGAGTCTGAACTGTGTAGCAAGACCCTGTATCAAATAAATAAATAATTAAAAAAATATATATTTTATACTCTCTTAAAGAAAATACTGTTCCCTGTCCCTATCCCCTACATCCTTAGTTCTATCACAGAGACATGCTACTTTGGCTTTGTTTCTCCTCCAGTACTTTCCTTAAGGGTATATAGTTGTATGCATATATAGTTATAAAGATTAACCATATTTTAATATTATTTATTGGTTTCTGCAATGATGGATAGAGATTAATCATATTTAATGCCATCCTCTCCCAGTATTTGATATTATTTATTACTGATTTTAATTCTAGTCGTTAGTAACTTAGACTGGTAAATAAAGTGAATTTTGGTCTTGTGTCATTCAGATAAACCACCAGCATCTACTTCCACTGTCACTCACTGGTTTCTTCGTCATTGTCTTTGCACACACAGGCCATGGTCAGCCCTGCACTCACCAGCTCTGCCCTCCTTTGCATATTAAAGTCCTTTTCACCCTTCAAAGACCAGATCAATGCTTACCTTACGCAGAAATCCCAGCTGCTCCAGTGTACCTCGGTATCTCTCCCTCAATGCGTCTCACTTGACTTCTGCAACACACAATTTAGTACTTAATTATAAAGCTTACTGTTTGTTTTTGAGCCCACTCCCTCCCTGTCCCTAGAGCCAATCACTGTATCTCTTGCAAGGTTATCTCTCAACAAATATTTATTGAACTGAATCGTTTAGTTCTCTAATTATTTCAGATTTGGGTATTTTTTCCTGCTTCACTAGATTATGAACTTCACCTGCTTTGGTATTCTCTCAAAAAATACCAAACAGAGTAGGCGGTCGGTAATAAATCATTACTGAGTAGTCCTGATATTTTCCTTCATTAATTTTCCTCCATTAATTTGTAGCATTTCTCCTGCCAGGACAGAGATGAGGGAAGGTATAATGGGTCATATAAAATGCATGTATTTTCCTTGCCTTTTCTTTTAAAAAAAATTTTTTTTTTAACCTTTTATTTGTTTATTTATTTGGTACATGGTCTTGCTATGCAGCTTGGACTCAGTGATCCTCTGTCTCAGCCTCCCCAGCAATGGGATTACAGGTGTGTGCCACTGCGCCCAGTTTCCCTGGCCAGCACACAACTTTTCTCTTCATTTTTTTCCCTAAGCCTCCAAGGACATTTTAAGTGTGATATAATATGTGTCCTTAAAGGAATTTTTTGTGTGCCAAAAGGGTTACACAAAGATTTTTAAAAATTAGTAGTCAATTAATATTACAAAACAATGTAGTCCTTTTTAAAGCGTTTGAGTTTTTGTTTTTCTCTTTATAAATCTAACACATTTTAATAATTATTTTTAATGGAATATTGACTACTCCTCAGCCCTTTTCACAGACTTGACTAGGTAGTGTGGGACATTTTAATTCTTTTTATAATTTAAATATGCTTGATTTTCCATTTAAGGACTATTATTCTTTTAGCCAACAAAACCTTTCTACATTCTTAAATAACTGTTATAAGTCCAGCAAATCAAATTTACAGGCGTGAGAACACCAAAGTTTAAATCCCCCACTGTTCTGTTTTAAAAAATCACAACTCTAAGTCAATAACTCAATTACATATTTTATTCTATTTTACTTTATTTATTTATTTATTTTTTTTGCGGAACTGGAGATTGAACTCAGGCCCCTGAGCTTGCCAGACAAGCGCTTATCCCACTGAGCCATCTTCCCAGCCACTCAATTATATATTTTAAATTTGAATTACAAGCCTCAACTGTCACACAAAAGTTCAAGTTCTCCTATGAAAACTTAAGATGCCCAAAATGCTCATATATCCCTTAATACAGAATCACAAATATTACATTTCATTTTATTAAGCATTTATGAACTTAGATTCAGAAATTTCTGGGAATTAAGCTATGTATACCTACTATGAGAGAAGTCGGTAACTCTGATAAATTTTGGGCTTGCTTTCCACGTCAGTTATGTCAAGGTGCTATAACAAGTTACCACAGATGAGGGGTAATGTATTTCTTATAGTTGTAGAGCCTAGAAATTTGGGATCAGGATGCCAGAATAGTTAGATTCTTGGTAAAGGCCCTTTTCTTGGTTTGCAGATAAAAGGTTTTTCATTGTCTCCTCTCTTGTTGGGCAGGAAGCAATTTCTCTTCTTATAAAGGCACAAAAGCCTTTAGTGAGGGTCCCACCCACGTGACTTAGTTGCTTCCCAAAGTTTTTACTTCTGAAATGCCAATACACTGGAAAGTAATCTTCAACATATGACTTTGGAAAGCATGCTACCTTTCCTTTGGTTTTGGGAGTTGGCTTCTCAGTATGTTGATGGTGACTAATCCCTGGAGATGTGAATTTGGGCAAGAGTAAATCATCATCTTGGATTATAGTGTTTTTTGTTTGTTTGTTTGTTTGTTTGTTTTAGAACAAGAAACGCCTTTATTACATGAGTTAAACCAGGAGGGATTGTTTATTTGCCTTTTCAGGGCATGACTTTCCTCAGATAGAACTCCAGCTCTTTGCCCTCTAGCACAAAGCCGTCTGCTCGGCCACACAGGCCTGGTCTGAGGCAATGCAGGCAGAAAGCTTGCCCTGCTGGAGCTGCTCTTCCAGAAGACGGCTGATTTGGGCATTCCTTTTCCTTTCATCATACTTCTTTTGAATTTTCTTTGATCGTTTTTTGTTTAAAATCTCCTCCTCCTCAGGAGCCAGCTTCCCCCCTTTTTCGGTCCAGGGGTAGTGTACAGTGGGATTCGTACCACCATTGTTACAGCATGCTGTCAATGAGCACAATGCAGTTCTTCACCAGGGTTTGGTTCGGACCAGCTTTCTATTGGATGCATTGTAAACAACATCAATGATCCTTATTTTTTGAGTACAACACTCAGAGCCCCAGGAGAAGTTTCCCACATCTAGCCGCAGGGCTCGGTACTTCTTGTTGCCTCCTCGAACTCTGCCTGTGTGTATGCAGCGGGCACAAATCTTGGTGTTGGCAGCAGGGCGCCCCAACTCATACTTCCGCTTCTTGTGATAGGGCTTTCTTTTGTCCCTGGTCTTGCGGTGCTTGTGCCAGTTGTCCAGAGAGATGTCCATTGCTCGGGGCCGGCTGGAAACAGGAAATGCTAGATTACAGTGGTCTGGCAGAGTCTCTTCATAGCTTTTATTGGTAAATGGCTTCGATTTAGAGTGATCCAAGGGCTACTAGAATCAACTAAATTTTTTTCCTAAATCAATTTTTCCTAGTTCCTTCTAGCTAGTCTTAAAAAATTTATTATTATTATTATTATTATTATTATTATTATCATTTAGACAGGGTCTCACTGTGCATTTCAGGCTGCCCTTGAACTCACTATGTAGCCTAGGCTGGCCTTGAACTAGAGGCAATCTACCTGCATTAACCTCCGGAGTGCTGGAATGATGGTGTGCACCACCATGCCCAGCTTCTAGCTAGACTTCAGATATATAATCTGCAGTACTGAGTTGTAGCCAGCTGATGCAAGGATCTAGGTAGCAACTGTGTTGATTGGATTTTTCATTAATTTGACTTTTCAGTCTATACATACTAAGATCTTAAATCCTATGTGTTTGGCTTTAACTCTAACAACTTTTAAACTAAAAAGAACCATGCATTCAAGTTAGGTATGATGGCCCATGCCAGTAATCCCAGCACATAGGAAACTGAGTCAGAAAGATTGTATGTTCAAGGCCAGTCTGAGCTCTATAGTATGTATTAAGCCAGCCTAGACTACACAGTGAGAGTCTGTCTTGGAAACAAACAAAAAGCAAAAGTAAACCAAAACCAAAACAACAACAACAAAAAAAACCTCTACATATTTTCCTGATACATTTTGTACCCAGAAAAGTCATAATGTTTTCTCATGAGAATATCATCCAGTTGAGTTAAGAGCAAGTCGCTTGGCTTTCACTCACATTTTGGTCACAGTATCTGAACACAGTTCATTACCAGATGCAAGTTGGCACAGGTTTATAACACCAAGTCTAGATGTGGCACTGTGACCAAGCCAGTGACCGTTATCCCGTCTGATTCTTCCATGCTGCAGGAGGGAACAAAGAGCTGACAGTGGAGCAGAAAGTTGCCCTAACTAAGTCTTTTGAAACGATCAAAAATTTATAAAGGGACACAGCTGTGCTGACTTTGTTCTTACAGCTGCCATTTGACATAGAGCTGGATTTCAGTGAACTGCGAAATTCATTAAGACAGTGAAAGAAGCTGACTCATTTATGAAAGAATTGAGGTGGGTTTATAAACACGAAGAAAACAACTCTGACCATATAGTAAGAGCTCCAGATCCATGTTACTACGGGCTCAAAGGCCTTTAATGGTGCTCTCAATGTAATGACTATGATGTGTGAATTACCGTTTAAAGAAAACTTTTCTTCAGTCTTTCTTTGATATTTACTGATGGCATAGGTGACTGTAACCTAGGCTGATGGCACCAATGAGGACAGGCCAGCAGGCAGGACATGCTGTTCTTGCTGGCAATCACTGAAATAGCAAGTTTTGAGGCTGGTGTTTTCTCCCTAGATTCTCTTAAATGCCACAGCAAGTAGTGCTGTGACAGGGAGCTAAACGGGCTGTGGTGATTGTCTCCAACTCAGTAGGTGGCTTTCTCATCCTTACTGTATTTCCCACTGTGTAGTAATGGGGGAAAACAATTGAACAACAAGATGCAAACAGAAAACTACAGTCTTTCTTACCTATGGGAGAAGAAGTACATTTATTTTGTGGACTGCTATGGGAAGAGAAATCAGAGGAACTGTACCACATTATATGCATAGGGGAAGCAGATTCAAAGGCATTGTTTTCATTATTTAGCTGCTAAATGATGAAGTAGGAGATGTTAATTAGAAAGACAGGACCGTGGCCATGTGAGTAGGCTGGAGAAGGTTGTGGAAGGATTGGATGAAAAGAGGGGCTACTTGGAGAGTGCAGAAAACTGTTGAGTAACAAGAGAATTTATTTTTGGTAAGATGCATTAGTCTTTAAAGTCCAAGGGATTTTAAAGACCTGGATTATAAATCATATTAAAGATAAAATGAGCAAGTATTTTTCTGAGCACCAGTTTGATGCAGGGCCCAGGCGCATTCCATGCATTCTCATTGTGTTCTGTGTTCAGGGTTCCCTTTCTTCTGAATATCTGGAACTGAGAAAAGAAGTGTGAGGCTATATCTCTGCATACAAATTTTGGCCACTTTTTTTTTTTTTTTTTACAATGGGACACAGATTGCCAAAGACCACGCCATCCTCGAGAAACAATACATTTGCAGACTCTGCTCCATTACTAGTTTTATTTTTATTAACTAAAACTAAGTACTACGACACAGAGCTAGAACACTCCCTGTAACTCTCCACAACGTGGCAATTACGGAAATGGCTCCTTTCCCATTATACAGTGACAAAGCAGTGAGCTCATGAAGTAGGCAGCAAAAGAAAACAATATCTAATTTGTTCTGAAGGGGTTCTGTGGGCATAAGAATACTCTCCTTTCCCCTGAGGTTTTAAATACACAGACCCACCCAAGAAATGCATGAATGATGTGAAGTGGCACAACGGACAAGCCCACATTTCACTGCCTAATTAAATCATTTTAATCTAATGAACATAAGCAACAAGATCAGTCGCCATAGCAGTGGGTCAGGAATGCTGCCAGCTACGGCACTGCCCTGCCGGGGCATGCAGAGCCTGTCTGCTGACGTTCAAGCAACACCCTGTTTGCACTTAGCCCCAGATGAGTAGGTCTGAGAAGGTGGCTTTGTCTGGCACCATCCCAGCAGCTTTGGACCTCCTACACACCTTCACCTTTTGCCTGGTGAAGGCTGGGTTTCTTCAACCCAAGAATGTTGGGAAACGTAGCTCCAGCCGAGTGTGTTCCTCATGGGTGTGGGTGCTGGGGTTTCCCCTGTTGACCTGGAGTTTGTTTGGTGATAGATTATTTTAAAAGGGCAAATCCCAAGGTCCTTGATATTAGGGGTGGTAGACAGAAAATTTCATGTTCCTATTCTGTATGTCTTTGACATAAGATCAAAGAGGAGTTGTCTTTTCTCTCAAGATGGTAATGACAACTTTGAAAACATTTTGAGAAGCAACATTCATCTTTAACAAATTTGTTTGAGTTTTCCCTTTCAAATTATTTTGTTAACAGGAGGATCACTATGAGCCTGAGGTACATAGTGAAACCCTGTATGAAATAAATTTTTAAAAAATTACCTTCATTGATTTTTGCCCCAGTTATAGGGAAAAAAGAAGCAAAATACAAGTAAAGTAAATTGGCAACAAAGACAGGGTAGTGTATTTTACAATGGAAAAAAGCATAATTTTGGAATTATTCTGATATATTGACTGCCAACTAGCTTCTACTGTTCTCTGGTTGTATGACCATGGGCAAATTCGGTTTCCTCATCTCTAAAGTAGGAAAAAGAATGTAAGAAGTGTGACTGGGAAGTGCAGTGAATGTTTAAACTTTAATTTTTTGTTTTACCAATTTTTTTATTTTATCACTTTATGTGCTTATATCTGGTAATCTGAACAACTAATTTGCAGACAATATGTGGTATAATATTCAACCCTTACTGAATTCCTATTATTTTGTTTAGTCAAATTCTGTATTATTTCTATTTTTCTATTTTTTATTTTTTTTGTGGAACCAGGAACTGAACTCAGGCCCTTGCGCTTGCCAAGGAAGCACTTATTCCACTGAGCTATCTCCCTGGCCTCTACTTTTTATTATTTAAACATTCATTTATTTATTTATTACAGGGTCTTGCTATGCAGTTCAGACTTATAGTGATCCTCCTGTCTCAGCCTACCCAGAGCGGAGATTACAGGCATGCGCCCCCATGCCTGGATCCTTGAGCTTACAGGCAGGGGCTTCGACCGTCAAGCTACCTCTCCAGTCCATATTTTTTATTCTCCTTAAAATAAAAAAAATTCTGATGGATTACTGCAAAAAATTGTTTTACAATAAAAGACCCATTGCTGTTGGTCCCCCTCGCAGTAGTCCTCTTTGGTCCACACACACACACACACACACACACACACACACACACACACACACACATGTCCCATCGTTCTTTTTCACTTCCTGAAGCAGTTCTGCAAGTCCTCCTTCGTTAGCATCTTCAGTTGCGCTGTCATGGCTGCCTTGATGTGCTGAATCCACTTAAACTAAACTTTCGCATCATTTTAACTTTGGAGAAGAGCCAGAAAATCCAGTGGGTAAGGTGAAGGAGGACACACAGCAATACTTTTTAATGAGCCTAGGTTTTTATTGGATGATACTTAGCAGTAGCATCCACAGTATTCTGATTATATCTCATAAAGATTCTCATGAAAGAGGACTTTTGGTGATACTAGGGATCAAACTCAGGACCTTATGCTTGCCAGGCAAGCACTTATTCCACTGAGCTATCTCCCCAGCCCCAAAAGAGAACTTTTGGAACTGCTTCAGAAAGTGGCAAGAATGATGAGATAAGTATGTTTGAAGTGAGAAGAAGAACTTGAAGGAGGATTAATGATATAGCTTCTACTGTAACTTTCTTTTTACTCAAATGCTCATCATACTTTAAAATCAGCCCTCAGAGATTTAATGAGACACCTTTGGAAAGGTCAGATAGAGCTGGTCATAGGGGAGATCAGTTTCCATGGCTGAGAGGTGTGTACTCTATTTGTGGAAGGATGTGCCTTACTTTCTAGATGCCTCTGTGGCAGGGGATTCCCATCTTACCACTTAGGGAGGAAAGTCCCTTCTTTCTCTATGAGTTACAGAATGCGCAAAGATTTCTCTGTGGGTTACAGGGTGTGGGAGTCCTTTGGGGCCTTTTAATACTAGATGCAGAAGGAGGAAGACAACATGAAGTAAGTCAGTTCTGGACCTTGTGCTGCAGAGGTTGTTGGGACTGGGGATGGACTCCTCACCATCAATTTTATGCCTCAGAGCATGGTTGTATTGGTGTGTTTCTAAGGCATATTTTACTAGAGTGTGACCTCAACTCCTTCCTGGGCCATTGCCTCTATAAATCCTTTTATATCAATAATGTCAATAGCACATAGCTGCTTGGCCCAGTTCTTCTCCTCTCTTTATTAGTGATGGTTCTTAAATTCTTCTTGAAGAAGATGCCAGTAAAGCAGAAGTAACCCCATCTCTAACTAGAAGAGGTTTGAGGAACTGGTTCATTCTTCACATAGAACACAGACAGGTACAGCTACAGCCTCACCCCAGGAAGCCTGATACTTGGGATGCAGATGTGGTGGGGGTGGTCAAGAATGATGGAGGAGGTGCTCCTGGCCTTTAGGAGGAATGGATCTTCCAAGAAAGATCCAGAGTTAACAGCTGGATTTAAAGTGTTTGCACTTAGAAGGTTCTATTTACAGGACAAACAGATTTTGAAGCCACTGGCATTTGTGTGGTAATTGAATCCAAGGTTGCTGCTGACGCCTTCTGAGAGATCCTCCAGAGTTGACTTTCTCCAAGTAGAAAATAGAGTGAGTCTTAACCTTGGCTTCATAGATAAAAACGTCGGGGTGGTGGCATTCGCCTGACATCTCAGCACTCTGGGAGGGTAAGGCAGGAGGACTAAAGTTCAACCCCAACCCGGGGAACTTAGTGAGCCCCTGTCTCAAAATAAAAACAAAGGAGGGCTGCAGCTCATATAAAGGCCCTAGGCTTAATCCCTACCATCACAAACACAACAAAACCAACAAAGAAAACCCAACTTTGAGGAGAATTTTATGCCCAGATCCTACCTCCATAGAATCTGATTTAAGCATTGGTGTGGGACAAGATCTGGCTATTGGGATTTTAAAAGCTCCTTAGGTGATTTTAATGTGCAGTCAATTAGCGATCACTGCGCTATTCTTGTCTCCACTGTGCCCTCTCCAAGCAGTAAGGATCCTGTACCTGGGCTCATACTGTCTCCCAAAGAAATGCTGAGAGCCCAGATGCCCAGGCTGTACTCGTGTGCAATAAAACAGGAGCGTCTAGGGGTGAGTCTCAGGTATCTGTAAACTTAAAGGCCCCCATCTTTTCACTGTGCAACTCAGACTGAGATGATTTGTAGGAACCAGGGGCTCAGTGGGTACCAGGGGGAGGCTGCATTAAGCAAAGCATCCTGATGACAAGATCAGCACAGAAACTGAGGAAGTAATTTAGGCATTTGATGTTAAAGGGACCTTCAATATAATGTGATGATGTACAATGAAAATGCTCCTTCCTTGGCGTTAAACAGCAGGATGCCAATGTTTTCTGATGATCCTATGTCAGGGGAACTCTCTTGTATTTTTCTTTTAGAATGAATGTGTATTATGTTCAATTTTATCAGATCTTGTTTCTGCATTTATTAAAGTGGTCATATGATTTCTTTTTTTTAAAAAAATCTGCTAATGTGTCAAATTGTATTATAGACTTTTCTAATATTAAACCATCTCTGCATTCTGGGGATAAAAGCAACTTGACTGGTTTTTATCTAGACTTAGATAAAAAGAGCTTCATTTGACCTTAGTAGTAATTTGTTTAAGATTTTTTTTTTCTTCTTTCCTCATGAATAAAAAAGGCCTGTGAAAAAGTTATCCCTCTCCTAATTGTATTGCTTTGGTATCAGGGTCATGTTTGTTGCATAAAATGACTTAAAGGGCTTGTTCTTTCTTCTCCTTTTTTTTCCTGGCAGAAATTGTCTAAGACAGATGATTTTTTTTTTCTTTCGAGAGACTGGAAGATTTTTTTGTGTAAAGCCGAGTCTGGTGTTTTCATTGTGAGAATGTTTTAAAATATTATTTCAGTTTCTTTAATAGCTACAACACTATTCAATTATAACACTATTTTTGCTGAAAACAATTTCAGAAAGTTGCAATTCTTTTTAGCTCCCCACCTCCTTTGTGTATTCATTTCTAATGTTTTTCAGCCAAATTTCTTGCTGTCTCCATTTTTTCAATTAACATTTATTCTCAACACACTGAAGGCTCGCTTCTGCTTCTTTGGAATTTGCTTTGACACAGTTGTTAATAGATCTCCAAGAAGCCAACTCAAAGGATTATTTTTAGTACCTTAATTTTATCTTTGTGCTTCATTTGGATAATGTTTAGCAGCTTACTTCCCTATATACTTTCTGAAACTTTCTACTGTTTGGTGTACCTCTTTGATTATATTCTAAAAATCACATGCCTTAATCTTTTTTCTCTTTCTGTCTAATGGGGTGACTATCAATATGTAAAAGCTTTTTTTTTCTTTTCTGTTTTTGAGACAGGCTGCCCTCAAACTCTCAAAAATCCTCCTGCCTCAGCCTACGGAGTACTGGAATTACATGGCAGCACTACCAAGTGCTACCATGCCTGACAAAATTGTTTTTGTCCTTAGTCCACTATGCTGTGTTTTTTCTTTACAGAGGTTCCTCAGATAATCTCATCTGTTCTTATGATAAACTTCACCCAGGTGTAGAGCAAGTTTTCTGGGGTTGGAAGTTCATGTAATTTTGGGATCTCCTTTTAAAGAAAATAACACAAAATTATCTGTAGGGTTTTACCTTGGCAGTAAGGGGTCTGAAATGTAAGATTTATTAACATTGCAGTAAATGTGCCTCTTTCTTATACTGGGAATCAAACTCAGGACATTGTGCTTGTCAGGCAGATACTGAGCTATATCCCCAGTGGTTTATCATTTTTGATCTGATTTCTAAACTTCTAATTTGGAAATGAAATTTAAAAAATATTTCACTTTATTTATTTTTAATTTTTTGAGATAGAGTCTCTCTATGTAGTCCAGGCTGGCTTTGAACTCACTGTGTAGCCCAGCTGGCCTCAAACTTGTAGTGATCCTCCTGCCTGAACTTCCTGAGCACTAGGATTGCTTGGTGGTGTGCACCGCCATGCCTGGTTGGAAATTAGGTTTTTAATTGGACTTACCTGGTCCAATAACACGGAGCCTTTAAAATTTGGTAACAAAATTGATATTCCTCCCAAGTGTGGAACAGTGGACGTAGTGTGGAGTCAAGGTCAAGCCTGAGGATGATAACAGCTTCTATGTCTTATGATTTGGAAGTCTTAATTTTGAATCGTAGATACCCTGCTGTGAAAAGCCAAGCAGCCACACGCGGAGCTCATGTACACATGGGTGGTGGGCTGATAGTCCCAGCAGAGGGTCCAGCAGCCGCCGGCACCAACAGGCCAGTGAAATCGTGTGAGCGAGCCATTCTGGCAGTGGAGCTTCCAGCTGCCAGCCACACCACCCTAGTGCTGACCAAGAGCAGCGAGGAGGGAGACAGGTAGGACTGTCATTTTAAATTCTTTGGTGTCAAGAGAATTTGCTACCTACTAGATAGCTGGAACCTACAGACACCTCAATTTACTGCTTCCCCAAAAGCCTAAGTATAATTCATGCTGCTAGCAGTGACCCTGTGAACCACGCATCTTGTGAGCAGTCATTGTAATTTTGTTTCTGTTCTTTCAGATCCAATAAATCACTAGGTATTTCAGATTTCTTCTTTGATATTTCTTTCATCTACTTCCTCTTCTCCATCTATTTGTTGTCATGTCCTCTGCAGTAGTTTTGTAGTCCAACCCCTAATGTGTTTTCCGTACCCATTTTTGTCCTGCTCACAATGCATTCCTTGCACTGTCACAGAAATGCTCATGAAATCCTACCAAGCTACATCTCTTCTTCAAGTCTTCTGAGAAAATGCACATAAAATGTTGAAGAGATGATGCAGTTAATCCATTTCTCAGCTGAAGAAAGACTCAAGTTTGCAGATTTGAAAATTATGGCACTAACGGGTAGGTATATCCTGAAACATTTTCCTACCAGCGTCCTAACCTCAATCCACTTTTATCCTGCCCCACGAAGCAACCACAGCAATAACATTTTGCCTATAGTACATTAAAAAGCCAGTGACTATCCCTTTCCCATATGCCAGTGGTAAATAATAAAAAGCAATAGAACAACACTGATGGGACTTAAGAGAATACAGTTGGCCAAACTTCTAATACCCAGCCAAAGTGTCATCGAGAGAGAAATAAAAATGCCATGTCCCCAAAGAGAATATCACTCACATGTACTTCCCAGAAATAAAAATGATTCTAGGTATTATTTATGTTCGATCTTGTTCTGTTTGCCATAAAACTTTCAATACGCACTGATGCTATGAGATTGGATGATACTGAAGTAGCTGTGATACCATTGCAATGATAAATACAGTGGCATTAGCTAATGCTTCTCAAAAACTAATAGTTCAGCAACATTATAAGATAAATTGGCTTCTGAAGGCCAGTCTGAGGAAAATAACGGCCCTTTTAAGAATCTTATTTCAAGAAAATTCATTTTCGACTTCCATACATCTAATTTAACAAACAATTTTTGTAGCATAATGTGGAAATGTCTAAAGTAATTTGTCTTTCTGGCATCCCTACCATAGCTTGAATTTGAATGTGTGGTAGCCAAAATTCATGTTCTTTTTTTTTCATATTCTTGATATATAAAAGACAAATATTTATGACAAGCCATATAATATTTTCCCGAAGGAATATTGCCATTATTTCTTTTATTTTTCTAGGCGCAAAAATATTTGGAGCTTAGATTTTGAGACTTTCAAAGTATGATATCTAAAAGTTGTCTTCAGTTTGACTTCATTTGGCATTTCTTTTTGTTTTAAGTTTGCTTTGTTTTTTTTAAAATTTTTTTAAGGTTGCTTTGTTTTTCTTATATAGCTAATGAACCCCTAAATCAAGAGGAGGGGGACAGAGACTTAGACAGTAACAATATGGATGTGCTAACAATTAATGAGGAATTTAACTTGTAGTGGAAAGTAATGGACATGTATGGTAACAATGGCTTTCCTACAATTACATTTTAATTATAGGAATATTTGGGTGCTGCATATTCAGTGTCTGGAAGTGTCTGTAGTGTAGAAGCAATTCTAATTTGAGGGTAGCTTTTGGCTCGTTCACTTTTCTCACAGATTGTTACCAGCAAAATGCTTATCCTACAGTGTGCCTATACTCATGGGTGATAGATTCTAATCTAAACTCCACGTCCAGAATTGCAACTTTAATTCAGAAATAATTTTATCAGGTAACCTGGTAGTGAATTTAATAGGCAAGAGCAAATGAAGGTATTTCCTCCCCGTGGCAAGAAATGTTATATATAGGTAGATTATAGATTAGACCCTGCTTTTTACCTTTTCTCTTGTTTAAAATTCTTCTCTTCATAAATCTGCAAGAACAACATTTTTCTCATTGCACACCCTTTAGAGAAATATTGGACGTTATGAAAGATACTGCATGTTTTTCTAAGGACTCAAGTTACTAGACTTGAGGAAGTTTGGTTTCTGTACAGTTGAGTGTTTGTTCTTCCTCAGACAGATGAAAAGGAGAAAAGGGTTGAAAGAACTGTGCTCTGTATAAAATAATCCTCTTGCTAGAGTGGTGGGTTGAAGTGGGAGGAGAACTTGGGTTCAGCAGGCCCAGTGCCTGAGCTGGGGGCTGGGCCTGTTTCTCACTCCTCCCATGTTTAGTTCCTACCTGTAGGAGGAAAGGGAATCTGAACAAGGAGAAATGAAGCAAGGCAGATTACACAAATAAAGGAAGATTTTATCCAACAGCTTAATTTGGCTTCAACCTAACTTCTATAAAACCACAAACGATTTATGTAACCTTTGATTTTATATGCCTGGGGCCTAATGGTCCATAGAAGTTGGAGAAAATCCTCAAGTTCTAAGATTCTTTGGGTCACTCCAAAGTCATCTCTTTACTGTAACATGATGAAGTAAATTGAGAATACGGGAGAGTTTCCATGGTTTGTCAGTTGTGACTTGTTTTCTCTTTTCCAATCTTCTCATTCATCATTATTGCTTATTCGACTTTATAACTTTGCCACATAATTACATGCTGAGTATCTCACAGTTGAGCTACTTGAAGACTGTGAGGTTAGAAAAGTAGTCATACCTGTTTCAGTCCCTTGGCCTCACTGTAGTGGTTGGTAACTGGTGGTTAGCTTGTTACACCCATTTGAACTGAAATAGCATGGTGCTGGGTGTGGGAGGCCCACCTTGGGATTGTTGCCTGCAGCATAAGAGGCAGAACTGGAAGCTGTTGAGAGGCTGTTGGGGAAGCTGTTTCAAGAAGCTATTGGAAGCTGTTCATTGTCTTGGGCAGTTCTGCTGGAGGACCTTGACTTTCTGGCTTTCCTGGTGAACTTGGCTCCTCTTGTAGGAGGAGGAACTCGGGACCTTTGTTGTCACTGAGAATGGCTACAGTTTCTTTGTGGGGGGCTCTGGTCCTCATCTTGAGCATCGCTTCCTGGTTCCAGAGGGGGAGATGATGCACTGCTTAGCCTTGTGGAGAAGCTTGTCCTTGTGGAGAAGCTTGTCATATTGGCTTTCCTGTGGGAACTCAGCTTGCCTCATCGCTGGAGGAGCTTGGGACATCACTGTTGCTGACGATAGCTGTGGTACCTTTGGGGGAGCTCTGGTGCTTACCTTGAGTGTTGTTTCCTAACTCTAGTTCAGATCCCTTAGCCTGCTAGCACAGATCCTTCATCCCCCTGGCATAGACTTTCTAGCTTCCACTGCTGACCTTTGCGCCTTCCCAGAGCAGATCCATGAGACAGGTCTGTAAGAGACATTGTTGTGGGCTCTAAGTCTCCAGTCAGACCTGTGAGAGACATTGTTATGGGCTCTAGATTTCCAGGTGGACTCATGCAGGATATTAGGATCCAGGTGTTCAGCTGGATTCTTTGGTATTTAGTGTATGGACAGATTTCCTGCACTCTGGAATATGATTTTTTGGGTGATTATAAACTGATCTTATAAAATGTTCATGTATGTCTTGTTCTCCTTGTAAAAACCCCAAACCATGACACTCACCTTATAACATAGTTTACTTTGAGCTTGTTAATATAGACAGTGATTTGTGCTGTTTTCCTAAATTTTAAGGTTAACTTAATATCATCACCTTGGAGCTTTGGCCAAAATTATAGCTGGTGACCTTTGATGGACTGACTTCTACACAACTGAACTTCTTTGATCCAAAGGGTTTAAGTAACTTATTAGAAAATCTCAAAAGTCTTCTTGACTACATTAAATGGCTCAGGTACAGTTGATAAGATGAAATCTCTGTGGCTGATTTTTTTTTTTTTTTTTTTTTTAGCTTTCTGCAAGGCTTTATTCCAGAGGGGCTCAGTCCTTCTTGGCAGCTGTTTTCCTCATGGCGGCCAGCACGTTGCTCAGCTCCTCACACTTCCTCTTGGCGCAGATGTGCATCCCCACCCTTTTCTTGATGAACTTGAGGGTGTATCTGTCTTTGGAGGCCTTGAGCAGCTCCATGGCATGCTGGTCGCTTGCTCGTAGGAGGCGAAGCCCCACACCCCCTGCATGAATTTGGTGTGTTTGGTGAGGCCTCCACGACGGTGGCTGTGCCTCGGTTTGGTTTGCTCACATTCTTAGTCCCTTTGTGGCCACCATTGAGGCCCACAGCCAGGGGATAGCGGAGAGCCATGGCTACTGTTCTTCAATGGTTGCTGTTGTGGTTGACATTTTATTGATACAGAATTTGCAATTGCCCAGATAAATAGTGAGCACATTCATATCTCACTCCCACTGGCTGTAGCTTGAGCTCCTTTCCAAGTTGTGCAGTAAATGAACTCTGTTGAGCAGCAAAGACACAGCAAGTACAGCTGTAGGGGCTGGAATCGTAGGGCGTGGACATCCAGCTATCAGGGGTGGAGGAAACTTTATGCTATTCTGTAACTTATTACAACTTATTTTCCTTATATAAAAAGGTGGCATTGTAGGGTCAACCAGATAGCTCAGCGGATAAAAGTGCCTATTTAGGTAGGTGCGGTGGCTGGAGTTCAATCCCCCACGTATAGTGCTGGCCCTGCCCCCGGGGAGAACTGAAACAGTGATTGAGATGGGGCATAGTGTTGTGCACCTCTAATCCCAGCACTTAGGAGGCTGAAAACTGGAGAATCACTAGGAGTCTGATCTACATAGTGAGACCCTGTACACCCTGTACTAAATATATACATAAAGGTGGCATTCTTTTTAGTTGGACTATAGTGTGTCAAGAGTGTCACTGACCTAGTCAAGGGTGTGCAGCTGTGTTGTAAAGTCCCTCTTCCCAACTGTGAGGGCATTCTTTAGGCCTGGTACTATGAGGCTTACAAATATTACCTATAAAGCTTGTATGAATGTAGGTAGCTCCATTTTAGAGGTAACAAAGAGGGTCCCTGGAAAGGAAAAGGAAAAGGAAGAATATCAAATTTGAAATTTTATTTTTCAAAATGACTGGGAGAGTAATTACTGAATTAACTGGAAATGGTTAGCTGGAATTTTCTGCCTCAGAAGTATGAGATGAGAAAGAACTCAAGATCAGTTTTAGAGCAAGGAGAAAGAATGCTTTTTACACATCAGTCATTGAATCTTGTGAAATAAATATCGACTGTACCAGTATGTTCCCTTCAATGTCTTTACCTTGTGTATTGGGTAAGCTCATTAACTGTGTATTGGGTAAGCTCATTAACTGTTGCTTGATTATCTACCATCCACATAGCATTTTGCTGAGGTGGGACCTCTCGTTAATTATTCATGATCAAGTAAGGTTGAGGATTTTCCTTTTCTTGCCTCTTCATGCTTTAAGAAGCAGTGATTAGCCAGGCATGGTGGCACAAGTCTGTAATCCCAGCACTCTGGAGGCTGAGGCAGGAGGATCATTGCAAATTTGAGATTGACCAGGGTAATTTAAGTGAGTTGAAGGCCCTCTTGAACTGCAGCAAGACATTGTCCCCAAAAGACAAAACAAAATAAGACAAAACAAAAACCAAGAAGCAGGGTTTTTGGAAGTTCTAGCTGAAGAAGTCAATCAGCCACTAATCAAAACTTTCTGTGGGGGCCGGGGACATGGCTCAGTAGAATAAACACTTCCCTGGCAAGCACCAGGGCCCGAGTTCAATCTCCAGTTACACACACACACACACACACACACACACACACACACAAAACTTGCTATAAATTTTTGTTTAGAGTACACCTATTATAGACTTATCTCACTGGCCATGTTTATTTATTAATTTGCCTATCCCCTTCTGCTGGACTGTGACTATAAACTCAATGCCAAAGGAGTTAGTTCCTTTCCTACACTCTTCCCCCCAAATTCCCTAGTGGCTGTGTCAGCCTGGCTCTTCGTAGCAGTTCCATAAAACTTACTCATTACATAAATTACTCTAAAGCAGAAAGTTTTTCTTAAAAGTCATCAGCAATTTTGAGAGTTATGATTCACTGAGTACTAGCCACTGCATACTTTACACATGTTATTTGATTTCAATCTTACTGTTGCTGTTATTTCATTTATAAAACTGCACTCATAAATAGTAAGTAGGAAGCAAGATATCATGGAGATAATTAGTGGAACAGGTATTGAAACTGACATTATCTTATTCTCAAGATATGTTTGTTCCATTGAGTTCCATATATAAGATGACCTAGATCTTACATAGTTACTATGTATTGCTTCTTTACATATTTAATAATGCATAATTGAATATTCTAACATTCTCCCAGTTACCAAATTAATTACAAAGGCTGACTTTCCCACACCTGAGTACACGTCACCTATCAGTATTTAGCTGGAGAAAATTTCTCAATATCTTTCTATGCAGTCATAATCAATACACTCAGCATCATCAAGACATTGATTATAATCAGGAAAGCGCAGCCAGGTTCTGAAATGTACTTAGACCTTGAGAGTGTAGGTTCAAGAGAGTTCAGGCTAATGCTTACCTTCTGGGTATCTAGGACAGCCAAGGGGATCTGAGTGTGTTTATTCTGATAAGACAAACCCTCAGAATCTGAAGAAAGTTTTCTTTCTCTTAATAGAAAGAGATTTGCCTGTTGGGGAGAGTCGCCTGGCAGTCATGAGCTCCTCTGGATCTGGTGTTGTTCAGTTGGACTGGCTCAGTGTATGTAATTATCACAAGACCTGCTTAGCAAGTTTTTGTTGATGATCCATTATCCACTCTCATGCAGATTGGCTGGAGCCATACCCCAAAGAATATGTCATAAAAACATAGATCATTCTAGATTAGAAAATTATTGATTATGCCCAATAAGGTTGAAAGAGGGGAAGAGCTCTAAGAATCGATATCTGCTTTAAAAATCTAGACATTTTTTGAAGAGACTCTTAACAGCACAGAGGAAAAATCAGCATGGCTTTATTAAGAGTTAGTGAGATGGCAGGGCATACCCTGCAGCATTGCTCCATATGGTGAGAGCAGAAAACTACACTTTTTATTACCACACCTTTGCCAACAGCTAAACTGATAACCTAGTA
Source organism: Octodon degus (assembly GCF_000260255.1). Lineage (NCBI taxonomy): Eukaryota > Metazoa > Chordata > Mammalia > Rodentia > Octodontidae > Octodon > Octodon degus. The sequence goes on along the minus strand of NW_004524686.1, from coordinate 2,791,796 downwards.
GTAAAGAGCTGCCAACAGCATGCTGCAAAATGACAACAGCCCCATAGCATGCTAAACTGCGGGGCTGGAGTATTCCCTGCACACTGAGCAGGAAACCCTCACGTATCATGTAATCACACAGACGTGTGGTCCCGTGGGCGTGAAGCTCAGCCTACAGCCTCAGATTCTGCTGCTGAAATCCCAGTGAACTGGGCATATGCCTGAAGGCAGGAAAAGGAAGTACAGTATAAGGAGAAGCAGAACATCAGCCGGCCGATGGGGTCATTTTCCTTATCAAATCAATTAATCTACTTAGCTGAACCGAGTCGTGAGACAGTAAAGATGCTGCAGTATCATGGGAGCACAAGAAAAGGATCAGTTTTCCTTCTTAAATAAAGAATGCTAAGATGATTGTGGCTTTGTAACATTTTGTTTCGAAAGCTCTATGTGGTAATTACAGAAATAATTTTAAAATAAAAGACAAAGAGTTTTAAGGAATGTTGCTCTTCCCACTCCTAAAAATTAATTAATTTTAAGACATTAGTGAGTATATTTGTAGATCCATAAAAATAGGCTTATACTGTAAAGGTTGTTTAAAAACTTGTTTTTACTTATAAACATATTAGACACAATTCTGCATGGTAATGTGTAATTTTAAATTAATTAAATTGATATGCCAGAACGTGCATATGATGTATTATATTAGGAGATAATTTACATAATTTGAAAAGTCTGTATAGTGATGATTTGTTTTTAGAAATATAAGATTTCCCCATATTTCCATCCGCTATGATGAACAAAAGAATATCAATGGAAATGTATCTTTGTTTGTATCCTAATTAATTTTACTTTATTGTTCTAAGTTTATCTTATTTTAAACTTTTTTATTATTTTAGTTTATTAGTACATGTGTGTAGCACATAATGTTTACAAGTCCCTGTGGGAAGTTGGTTCATGCTCATAACACATTTTAATTCCTTTTTTCATCCCCTTTCTTTTCTCTCCCCTTTCCCCATGTATCCTAATTTATATCCTTTGGATTACTTATTAAAGGTGAAATTACTGTTAGCTGAGATAAAGTTTTTTTAAAAAGTGTTTCTCCCAACATTATTTGCCAGAATAAGTCCTTCCATTTTTTTCTGTTATGATATTTGTCTTTTTAATTTAGAAAATCTCCTTATGTGATAATTAACACATCTTCCATGATGTATGTGATGGAGTTTTTCTCATGTTGTCATTTGTCTTTGAAGTCTGTGTGTGTGTGTGTGTGTGTGTGTGTGTGCGCGCGCGCGTGAGCATGGGCGCACACATGTGTGCATGCAGCCAATCATTCATGGACTGAAAATTTGCAAATTTGTCCGCTCGGTAAAATGTGTTTGTAACTCCAAATGCTGCATTTAGCATCATGTTGTTCCCATTCTCGTTGATGTTTGGCTTTTTTTTTTTTTTTTTTTTTATGTATTTAGTACAGGGTCTGCAGGGTCTCACTACCCAGATTGGACTCGGAGTGATTCTCTTGTGTTTCAGCCTCTCAGGTCCTGGGATTATAGGCGTGCCACCTCGCCCAGTCTCATTCACTGTCTCAGTGTGCCCCACGGGTGGGGTCCACATGGCAGGCCAGGGATTGAACCCTTGGCCCCTGTGTCTGCTTAATCAGGCACTTTAATCCGCTGAACTATCTGCTTGGACCTATAGTTTGCTTCCTGAAGTGGCATGTAACAGTGCTGAAGCGCTGCCAGGACTTCCTAGGCACAAGCAAGCTGCAGCATCACTTATGGAGAAAAGGCTTGTATTGGGAAAGCTTTGTTAAGGCATGAATTATAGTGCTGCTGGACATGTGATCAGGACTAATGAGTCACTGATATATATTAACTAAGGTGTCTTTACAGAGGAACACACATAAAACAAGGTTATATATAGATTGGGTAACAAAAATGCGGGAGTCAGGGGCTTGCAGGAACTTAGCCTTGCATTTTCTCTAGGAGCAGTGGTTCAGTGTTTGCTAACTCTGTGCCCATAGCTGGCTACAGTGAATGAGGAGTGTGTGTGTGTGTGTGTGTGTGTGTGTGTGTGCGCTCACGCATGTGTGTTTCTACATATATGGGCATTTGTGCTTTTATCAAATATTCTGTCCTTGCAGTGCTTAGTACTGAACATTTGTGTTTTGTGCTTCAGTGTGGAAAGACCTTTGCTGGAGTAACAGCCCTGGCCTGCCTCTGGGAAAAGTCACAACCCTTTCACCATTCTCCTTGAGTCTGCCCTCTTCCGGCAGATAGCCTCTGCTTTTTATGATGTATTCCCCTTTTATGATGCATTCCCCATAACGTTCACAAGCTGTGTAATCACTGATGAGTATCCTCATCCATAAACAAGTGAAAATAATACTAAGGGGGTCTCTTCAAAAAATGAGAGAGTGTGCCAGGAATAGTGGCATACGCTGTAACTCCAGCTTCCTGGGAGGGGGCTGGGGCAAGAGAATCTCCAGTTGGAATCCAGACTGGGCAGCTTTGTGAGACTCTGTGTCAAAGTAAAGTGAAAAAACACGGGGGCGGGTAGCTCAGAGGTAGAGTGCTTGACTAACGTGAGTGAGATCCTGGGTTAATCCTCGGCATGGCAGAAGAAAATAAAAAGAACGTTTGCACGGTGCTAGGACGTGTTGGCGACCACAGGCGCTTGCTGTGTGTTGGTCAAATGTATGCCTATGTTTTCCTTCTTTCTTTCTTTTCATCTTTTCTACATTGGGTGATTCATCTTTTCTGTGTTTTCTACAGATCAATAGTGATTGTTTGGCATGGGCATAGAATACTAAGCAATTTCAGTATATCTTCTGTGTATCATTTGGTGAATTTTTCTTCTCTACTAACGATGTGAAGGAGAGACTCCTCAGAGTGGAACCTCCTCAGGAGATGCAACATTTTCAAGGATCTAGTTAAGACTGCTGGACCTAATCATTTGGCCACAGGTGTGGGACCTCATGTCTTCAACTCTGCCTTTTGGCCCTAGGACAGTGATGTCAATCCTTACAGAGCTTTCAGCAATACACATAGCCCACTGCTCTTCCTATATGCTGTCATGTCTCTGCCACTGCTGTTCTAGGCTCTCCTTCAACTTGGGTGGTACTTCCTTCACATTGTCAGCCCAGGTGTTGTTCTTGGGAAATGACTTTTGAGATTCTGGGGAAGTACTTTCTTTCTACAGCCATGCCTTCTCTTCTCTCTAGAGAGCCTTACTGCTCTGCTCCCGTGCATCTCCCAAGGAGTCCCGTACACAACCTGCTGTTTGCTAAAGTGTTTTTTTTTGTGTGTGTGTGTGCGCGCGCGCACGAGTTACCAGGGATCAAACTCAGTTGCCAGGCAGGCACTTATATTGCTGAGCTATCTCCCTGGCCCTATGTTGCTTATTGTAACCTCCCATATTGTTTGATGCTCCAGGTCTCAGCACAGAATGTGGCATAGAATAGGTCTAAGAAATGCCTGTTAAAGTGATAAATGATGAATTAATGAATGATGAACAACAGTAGTTATGATGAAGGTCATTGCCATAGGAAGTGGCCAAGTGCTGTCCCCAGATGTGCACTGAGCGGTAATACCTGCTTCCTCAGTGTTCTGTCCTCCTTTGACTGAGACACGTGGGCGACAAAATGGAATATTTACTATACAACCAAAAACCTCTAGCTAAACTCCCTAAATGGCTGTTTGTCTTCATAATCTTGTCAGCAGAAAGAAACTTGTCTAGTAAGTCCTATGTCCTGGTGGGGCTGATGAGCAGGTGTGTCATGCTGTGTGTGCACTTGCCCTCTGGCAGTTTCATGAAAAGTAAACTTAGATTATTGAAAAGGTCCTAGAAACAATAATTTTTCTTTGAAAATTAAGACTGTTAAATGTGTTATTATTTTGTGCCATTCAGTATTTCAGCAATTGATCTTATATTATTATCATCATTATTATTATTTGTGTGTGTGTGTGTGTGTGTGTGTGTGTGTGTGTGTGTGTGTGTTTAGTATAGGTCTCACTCACTACGCAGCTCAGACTTGTAGTGGTCTTCTTGTTTCAGTCTCCCAGCCCTGGGATTACAGGCATGTGTCACCACACCCAGTGCTGGTGGCTGGCTTGGCTAGCCTGGGGCAGGGACGGCCCAGCATGTGGTACTGGGGATCCAACCAGGGTCATTGCCCTTGCCTAGGCAGGTACTTAGACTGCTGAGCTATCTCTGTGGTCCAACCTTATTTTAAAATTAAAGGAAAAAGCAAATTAATTTGGAGGTCTTTCTTGCAGTATAAGTCCTAGGATCTCCTCCTTTCAAAGGATATTGGTACATCCTAGATATATTACACAAATTAAGCTTGTTTCTGCTGACCAAACTATGAAGACAAGCAACCATGTAAAACTTAGGCTGTCTTGATTGTGAGCTAGACAGAATGACTCTCTTCTAAAGAATAAACAAAGGGTATGGGAAAATAGTACTTATAGTGGAGAAGCTTGCCAACACTGCCTTGTCCAAAGATGAAGTTGGTGTCACATGGGATGTCATGTGGGGGTCCTATGCACACTGACATGAAGTGATAAGAAGGCCAGGTCACTCCCTTGGTGTCCTTTCTAGAGGTCCCTAATGAGACTCATCATTAGAAAACAGCACACAGAGCCAGGCTGGAGGGCATGATAGGGCTGCCTGACCACTAATCAAGAGGGTCAAGGCCATAAAAATGAGAAGGGGCAGAATCTGTCATAGACTAGGAAGGCTGGAGAGTCATGCAACTCAGTGGAACACTGCACCATAGTCTGGGTCCTTGAACAGAAAGAAAACAGTGGAAGAACTGGTGGGATCCTGTCTGCAGTTGAGTGAATAGCAATAGTTTGGACAGCTGCACTATAATATTGCAAGTAGAAAACAGGGAGACTTCATGAGGAATAGATGAGAGCGTAGCACGGCCTCTGCAACTGTTCTGTAAATTTATAATTATTCAAAAGTAAAGAACTTGTTAAAAACTTAAGGGAAGCAGATATCTCATACTTGTTTTTTCCTCTTTAATCCCACAGTCAAATGATAAGAAAATCTTCAGAAGTAGTTAGAGAATTCTTTATGGATTGCTTTGTATTAGGAACTCCTGCTGTATTACCAATTAAGTAAGTCTCCTTGTACCAAAAACTATCCAAGATAACTCAGGAGCAAAAATCAAAGGAAAATGTAAATAAATATTTTACTGGTAATGTAACATGGATTGGCAGTTTTAATAAAGGCAAATTTCTTTTGCATGGTAAAGCTTAACAATGCAAAGATTGGTAGACCTTTCCCACTTTCAAAAAGCACTATTGCTTTGCTTTGATGTTTTTGAAGTTTTAGTAGTTTCTTTCCCCGATTTAACAATTAAGTTGTTGGGAATCTGGGAGGACAATGGGTTAATTAACCTTTCCATTTACCCACAGATGTGCTATTGTTTTCTAGTAAACATTTTTTATATTCAATGTGGAAAAAGAAAAAAAAAAAGAGTAAGGTAGACAATTCTCTAGCAATTTACGTAGGCTTGAATAGAGAGGCCAATTTTCCTATACGCAGGCTAAAAATACTCTCAGCCCAAATTGCCATTCTTGAGATGTGATTAGGCAGGGAATGAAATTTTACAATGTTTAGCTCTTTGATTTTTTCATTTGCCGTCCAGCATCAGCTCAGTGTTCGTATCAGTTTTCATCCTTAAATGTGTGTGAAACCAAATCGGGGGAGTTTTGCAGAGCTCTAATTGCTGTGTGATTTGATGTTACTGCGCAGTGAAGCTACGCTAGCTAATTGTTTTCCTGACTGAATTTCCATCTCTTCCCCCACCCCTTGCCCCCATTCTGCCTGAAGGAGCCTATAAAGCAAAACATAAACAAACAAAATCTCTCAGAAGAGCATCCTTCTTTTCAGAAGCATCATCTGCAGTGGGTAGCAGCCTCGTCATAATGTGGGCAATAATGGTGAGGGATCGATGTAATCCTTAAGCGATTTCAGCTTATGATTATTAGGGGAGGGAGCAAAGTGAGGTGGGGTGTATGGAAGGAAAATACAGTTTGCTTTAATGGTCTTTCTTCTTCTTCTTCTTCTTCTTCTTCTTCTTTTTTGGCATTTCAAACAATAGCATGAAAAAGACATTTCCTTGTATCTCTTGCTAAGGTCTATTTTGGTTTTGATATATGGGTTTTGAGTTATGGTCCTCTGGTACATTATGTGATATGCAACATGATTATTGGGAGAAAATTCAGGGAAACAAATTAGATATTTGATTAATCACTTTAAATATTGATCCATTTATATGGCTTCCTGTACACTGCCTTTTTTCATGCTGCTCAATAGCTCAGACAATATATAAACAACAGCTTTCTCTAATAAATAACTGTATTATATAATGCTAGTTAAATTTAGAAATTGCTGTTTTATTGCATTTCTCACTCATAAAATGTAGTGCCAAGTGGTAATTGAGATTGAGTTAGTGTCTCATAATGCTTTGCTTCAAATCCAATCCAAGATGCTTTTCTCTGAAGATCTGTAGAAGGAGACCCCCTGGGTAAAGACAGATGACTGAGGAAGCCCAGTGTGGAGACCAGAGAGTCCTCAGGAGCTTGGAGGGCGCCGCCCAGAGAAGATCAAAGTCTGACGTGGCAAGTTGCCTCTTTGGGATCCCAGTAGACTATTTTAATGGAAATGGGTGGCAGGTGAGGAAAAGCTTCACTGGAAAGGGCGGAGAAGCAAGCTTTGCATTCTCAGGAGAGCAAAATGTCTCAGACAATAAGATGGGAGATTTATTATGAAGAAACAGAATGTGCTGTTTTTCTCTCCCTGGTGTTTCTAAGCCCTTAGCTTGACAGGGAAATGGAGGCTGCAGCCAGCTCTAGTTGCTTCCCGAGCTTCTCTGGCTGCTTTGAGACTAAAGGTCTACTGGCTATGAATCAATTATGTCCTTGCTCCAATCCCTGAGGATCAACTTTATTGCTCCAGTCTTTAGATAATCCCATCATCACCTCCAAGAAAAAAAACAACAACAAAAACAAAAACACAGGTTTTCTAAGTAGCTAGAAGCAAAATAGAGGAGAAAGAACTGTATGACATTCCCGTTCCAATTAGGAATGCCCTCTCATCTCAGTGACAAGCATGACAGTCAGTATTCTTTATAGCACAGCTACCTGGAAAGGCTATGCGTTGAATAGTATGTATTTAGAACATTCTTTATCCCAAAAGATGTTCTTTGAAAAAAAATATAAGGTCTGGCGAGATGGATCAGCAGACTAAGAGCCTGCTTAGGCAAGCGCAGGGACCAGGATTTGATCCCTGGCACCACATGCCACATTGGCACTGCCCCCTCGGTGCTCTGAGCTATTGACCAAGCCCAGGGGTAGTGGTGCATGCTTGTAATCCCTGTGCTGGGGAGGCTGAAAACAGTAGGATTGCTAGGATCTCTCTCTCTCTCTCTCTCTCTCTCTCTCTCTCTCTCTTTATATATATATATATATATATATATATATCAATTGAAAGAGGAAGGAAGGAGGCAAATGAAATCCAATTGGTAAAGGAGAGGAGTCCTAGTGCTGTTGCTGCAAAACTGTCTCAGTTGAGTGGCCAGGCAGAGTTTTCTTTCCTTTCCTTGGGTATCAGACAGAGTCTCTTAGGCCAACCAGAGTTATGTGAGGATTCCAGTATCAATGAAAAAATCTGAAACCAAATTGTGTCTGTAATTTACCTTCTCTTCTCTCCAGCATGGATTACTTTCTCTCATTCCCTTCCTCCTAATAAACCAGAACACTGCTCATATGATTTATTTTCAGCCAGATTTATCTTCTTTTTGAGTGTTGCTTTTTCTGTTGATCATCTATAGTGGAGACTTTGCTAGCTTTATTTGATTTCATCAACTTGGATTTGCTAAGTCTATGTGATGGAATTAGCAGGTAAAGAACTGAATGACAAACAAGTATGGCTTGGGGAGCACTTATAAGGCTCCCCCAAAATGAAATCACTTCCTAATTTGAATGGAATCAGTTTGGTACCTGAAAGCTGAATTATGATTTGGAGTTACATATTGCAAAGCAGTAAAAAGCACCACAATGCCCAAGCAGAATCCAAGCTTGACTTACAAAGGATGTGCTCGTGGGTCTTGCTAACAAAAACCTAAACTCAAGCCTTCACTATCATCATGAGTGGAAATCAAGTCCTGCAAGGTCGTACAGAGTTCTCTCTGAAGCAATCATTGCCGTTCTCTTCATTGACAAGAGGTCACCACTCACCTTCCTGCTCATACCATGGCTTTGCTAGTTGTGTTGCTGTTGCCTTCACCGATCATATGATTTCCAAAAGCACAGCCTTTGTTGATCGAGTTTGGGCTTTCCTCTGACTGGAATTCAGGGACTTGAATGAGTTGTGAGTCTTTTCCAACTCATAAAAAACACAACTTACTGTTTTTTGATGTCTCAGTCACTCATTTGGCATCTCAATTTATAAGACATTAATGATTATAATAAATAAAGAAAAGAATGTGATAAATACTCATGAAAATCAGAACCAAATTAGAGCATGAGTAGGATGTTAATAAAGTAAGGAGTGAGCATAGCATATACACCAAAAGGCATACTACAGTTATGTGGTTTTGTAGTGTTTCTAGATTCAGGCTATCAATTCACTTCAGAATCTCTAGAATTGTCACAAAGATGGAAGCCCAATAGGCTCAGGATTCTCTATGTTCACAGTTCCAAAATAATCTTTAGGCACTGCAGCTTTTCTTATAAATGGAGCAGCAGGAAATGCTTCTTCATAGGCCTCGGTGAGGGCACTGTGTCAATGCGGTGGAGAAGGCCTTCAAGAGCTTCTTTGTGTTAGATTCCTTTTGTCCTCCAGTATTAGATTATAATGTCCTTCAGTGTCAGGCTGATGGCTGTAAAGCTTGCTAGTACTCTTGCTTGATCCAAGGCTTAAACTTGAAACGTCTGCGGCAACTGACAGATTGCATATTCTCCAGACACCTTTCCATCACTATTATTTTGGACAAGTGCTTTGCAGTTGTCATAACTCCTAAGAGGTAGTATAGCGAGTGGTTAAGCACACAGACTTTGGATTCCAGCTGCCTGGCTTCAAATCCAGGATCTACTTTATCATTAAAAGTACAATATAATATATAAGTAAAAAATATGCTATCAACATGAAATGAGACAAAGTATGTAAAACATTGAGCATTCAGAGGATCCCCAAAATGTAAGTCATTACTTAGCAACAGAGTGGCTTTAAACTCTCAGTACTTTAACAGGAGACATAGACATTGCATCTTTTTTATTTGCTTCTCTCCTGTTTTCTCAGAAGTAGAAAGATAATAAAAATGTCACCATAAAGGATTGATTTTTCTTGCTGACGTCCAAACAGAGACCTTAGATAGAGCTCATGGGCTTGATCTTTTATTTCCTTGTAATGAACACTTTTTCCATTTGGCACCCAGAGTAACTATTGAAGGGACAACACTATGTCTATTCTTTTTTTTTTTAAATTTGTTTATTTATTTGGATTTATTTGGTGTGTGTGTGTGTGTGTGTGTGTGTGGCCAGCTCAGCCCACCAGGGGGCAGGGCTGGCTGGCATGTGGTGCTGGGGGATTGAACCGCGATCCCTGTGCTTTGCTAAGCTTGTTCTAAGTAGGTGCTTTAGACCACTGAGCCATCTCACCAGCCCCCAACTATGTCTATTCTTATTGCATGTTCAGGCCTGAACTTTTCATGTGCCTTGTTCTGCATGAAGTGTGTCAAGTACTTTTGTACACAAAACTGGCGGTACTTTGACCTACCTATATTCCATGCTTCCACTGAGATACTTGATAGTCACAGGTTGGTAGACCAGGATAGAGCTGGAGGTTGGCCATTGGCCCCTGTGTTAGATCAGCACAAGAGTTCATCATGAATGAGCACACCTTCAGGACACACAGCTTATCATTTCTACTGTTTCTGCTGTGGGTGGTATTCACACCATCAGAGCAGGCAAATCAATATAATGTTGACCCCATTTTTATTTAAAATGTGGATATTTTGTTTAAGTGAGGGGATATTTGATTCATTGAGTTCTATTAAAATGTTTATTTGTTTTGACTATTGAATTTAGGGACGTTCCCCTAAGCCTTCGCATCTGAGGTCAGTGTCTTCTGCTCTGCACTTACTCTTTGCCAGGAGTACAGATCTGTTTGGTTCTGACCTGAATCTTGAAGGTATCTTACTAGCACTTTTGCTCTTGATTACAGATCTGTGGCAAAATTTTTATCCATCTGATGAGAAAAAAAAGGAAACAAAGAAAAGATATTAATTTTTTTGCTGAGGTAATTTAACATAATAATGTCTTACTTATTCTTTTTGAATTAAAAACAATTGATTCACAAGTCACAGAACTGAGCAAATAATCAATCTTTACATAATGCTGCCAATGGGTATTCTTGTTGAGTAAAATGAAAGAGTAGTGACTCAATTAAAAATATTTAATTACATATTGTGGGAATCTACCTTTAGGAGCCTGATCATTCTCTCTTTCACCCCAAGGGCTGGGAGCTGAATGTTTGTGGCAGGGCTTGAGGGACCTGGATGTTGACTGAGAGAATGTGAGGGACATGTAGGGGGAAAAAGATATGTGATGGGCGACTGCTGGGTGTGTTCAACCAGGGACAGGCTTTTCAGGAGGCAGAGCCCTGGAAGCAGGTGTCAGCAAGTGAAAACAGTTAAACCAAGGGCAAATATTGAGCTGCAGGCAAAGATGGGGCATGTGGGGCTGTGCACGAGGCTCAAAGACCTCTGCCAGCAGCCTGGTTGTTTTCCAACCAGCTTTTAGTTTTGCTCTTTTCAAGTGCCTTGAATGCTCTCAGATATAGCCTCAAAACATTTTTTTTTTTTTTGAGGAGAAAAAATAAATTTCGTAATGTATCCAGTGAATTTATAAAGCCAAGAAAAGCATGGATGCATTGAATAGGGAACAATTCCTGGAAGACTAAGGCTACAGGTCCCCATTGTATAGTATTCTGCAAATAAGCATTGACTTTACATAGTGGGTAGCAGATCGGGGGTGCTCAGCAAGGACAATGATAGTTTGAGACTGTAGATACATTCAAGGAGACAAACTCATGGCTGATATTTCTGAGAAATTGCAGTTGCTTGTAATAATATTCCCAAGTTCTTTTAGGAAAAAAAGGGTGCTTTTATTTTTCTCCTGCTGCCAATTATCTTTTTTTTTTTTTTTGAGTTGAAGTTATTTTGATGTTAGATTCAGTCCTGGGCTTTATCTTCCTGATCTATAGAGAATAGCTAAACTTTTTTTGCAGAACTGGGGATTGAACTCAGGCCCTTGTGCTTGCCAGGGAAGTGCTTATTCTACTGAGCTATCTCCCCAGCCAAGAGGAGTTGAACTTTGTATGATTTTTTTTTTTTAATGAGCAGAATATATTTATTGAGGGAAAGAAAACTTCTGTCCATGACAGGGACAGGAGGGGGGCCCCAAGTGGGTGATCCCC
>NW_004524686.1:2772777-2774752 GCF_000260255.1 Octodon degus | reverse complement strand
CTGGATCTCGGGGTCCCCAGAACACGACAGAAATTCTCACTGGGTGGACAGGGTGGGGCGGTGCTGCGGAGTAGTCCCAAGTGGGTCCCAAGGGGGTGGAAGAGGGTCTCACCCACACTGCACCTGGGCTTGCACCATCAGGTCCCGCAGGCGCAGGGTAGCCGGAAGCTCTCACACACACTCACTAGGCCTGGGCTTGAACTGGATCTGGGGGGGTTCCTAGAGTGTGGCAGAAATTCTCACGCTGTGGGCGGAGTGTGTGTGTGGGGTACTGTGGAGTGGTGGGGCGCGTTCCAAGGAGGTGGAAGAGGGTCTCACCCATGCTGCGCCTGGGCTTGTACTGGCAGGTCCTGCAGGCACAGGTTAGCTGGAAGCTCTCCTACACACTCACTGGACCTGGGCTAGGACTGGATCTGGGGGTCCCTAGAACATGGCAGAAATTCTCACGTGGTGGCTGGGTTGGGGGGGGTGCTGCGGAGTGGTGGTGGGGTTCCAAGGGGTTGGAAGAAGGTCTCACCCATGCTGCACCTGGGCTTGGACTGGATGGTCCCGCTGACATGCAAAGCATTTCTTGCTGCCCTTTTCAAGTTCAGAAAAATGCTCCTGATTGGAACTACATGTAGAGAGGTTTCTACTTTCATTATGGAAATATTCACTGTGCATTTTGTTATATGATTAAGTTTTTAGGAATTGCAGGAAGGCCATTAAAATTTGGGGGCCCCAGTCTACTATATCTGTCTGGCACTGTTTTTATGTCTATGTCTATGTCTATGTCTATGTCTATGTCTATGTCTATGTCTATGTCTATGTCTATGTCTATGTCTATATCTATATCTATATCTATATCCATATCTATCTATCACAGTCTTGGTGTTTTCTAGATGAAGAATTAACTATGTAATAACATGAACACTGAGTGCCAGCGTCTTTGTGATGTAAGGTTAGCAGCCCACCCAAACCAGTGCTCCATTCTATTCTCCACTAACAGAGCTCTTCTGCCTCATGGGCCAGTTGCCAGGAATTCCATTATGCATTCCTTTGTTTCAGGCATTTCCCTATCTCTTCAAGCTACACTTAAACCGAAGCACCGGGATGTTTTTGTTTATCTTCTTTTTGTCATGGTGGTTAGTCAGGCCTATATCTAATCACATCTGCATGGCCCTCTTCCAGAGTGCTCTAGCTCCCTGGCAAATCTGACCAAGACTAAGTCAGCCAGGGAGGCTGCATCTAGCTGGTCAGGACGCCAGCTCTCAGACTATGGAAAATTTCAACTGAAGAGTCTCAAAGTCCAAGGGCCATTAAAACAAAATAAAACAAGACAAACACACCAAAAAACAAAAGCCAACCATTCTCAAGAGAGGCCATTCAGGGATCAGATAGTTTTATAATTTGATTGAGGAAAAAAAAGTCACTAAAGTTTGACTAGGACTGGCACTGTTGCTTTGTGAAATGTGTTGAAACTCATCAAATCATGATTTTATAGTCTTTGCCTACCTCAATCTGACACCTTAGAAGAGACAGAACTCTCAGCACTAACTTTATGTCACATTGCTGGTTTTATTTTTTAAAAAGCTATCTATTTTAAGAACATGTTTCCTCCACTCATCTTTTTCTGTGATAAGATGGGGGTGGAAAAATAGTTACACTTGAACATAATATCTTATTTCTCAGAGGCAGCTGGTTGCCAATTAAACAGAAATACTGTAAAATAACAGGTGGATATTTACCCACAAACACCAGAGAGTTGAAGAGATAGACAAGGGCCCTTGGAAAGAAGTTGCATTGTCAAGTAGAAAATGATTAGGAACTTGGGCTGTCTTCCTGCAGTATTTAGCTGAAAAATCTTGCCCTGTTCTTCTTTAATTCTTTCTATATTTAAAGAAAAACTGCTCACATTATCTCTGCTCATGGTTGTATTCACTTTGCATGCTGGGAATAGCTTATAGGCTGGGACTTCTGTGAGGATGTCATTGCT
>NW_004524686.1:2771468-2772677 GCF_000260255.1 Octodon degus | reverse complement strand
CTTAGGCACACTCTACATCATTGATCACTTTCCTCTTTGGCCCCATTATCACCTTGATCAGGAAATTTGGGACACTACTGAGTTACATGACATTACAGTACAAGTAACTGTAAGGACTCATATGTCCTGAGTCTTAATTGATCTTGGAAGGCTAGGGCCAAAATGCTGGCTTTCCTTGCGGCCCTCCTTTATCTCCAATTTCGGTCTGTAAACTTAGGTTATTAACCCTCCAGAAGAGAAGCTTATTGTTATTACCATACAACCTAGGCTGTTAAGCTTAACCTTACTATCTATCTGAATATCAAACATCTTAGGCATAACATGGAACAGGTATTTTTCATCAAGTATTAATATGTTGAACTTTAAGTCCCTACAGAATATGATGAAAAAACATTTAAAAATTAAAATATATCTTAAAAATAGGCATAAAGAATTATATAATTCTTACGTTTACATATAAGTCCAGAAATCTAACCATATCCAACCTTGAAGCAGGACAGTCCCACAACATTCCTTTTCCTGTCTCCTGCCTTCAACACCACCTCCTTCTTTTTAAACAGTCATCTATCTGAGAGATAGTACAGCAGCAACTAGCATGTCATGACAAGCAGCCCATACTCAGAAGACCAGAATGACAGGCACTGCAAGTATGAACCTACTATTACAAATTGCCATCGTCAGTGCAGTTTCTTAGTTCACAGATGTCAGTGTATATAGTTAGTCAGGGTGAGACTCCTCCCAATTAACTGCTAGATTCAAAAATCTTCTGAAGATTCTCAGGATCATTGCCTTGCCCATCTTCTACATATAACTGTATGGCTTGTCAATGTCATGCTTCCTAGCTCTTCTCCTTTCCTTCTCTTAATTAGTCAGTCCTCCAGTTCTTGATTTCCTTTTACTTGTATTATACCTTTCTATTTGAATTTCTTCTTTTGAGTTCTAACACTAGGGAAACAATATGATATTTACACGTGTGTGTCTGGTTTATTTCACTTATGAGTATATCTTCAAGTGGCATCCACTTCAATATAAAGGCTTTGAGTTTATTATTCTATATAGCTGAGTAATACTCCATTGCATAAAAATACCACATCTTTTTCATCTATTCTTCAGGTGATGGGCATCTTGGTTGTTTCCAAGATTTGGCTATCACAAATTGTGCTGCTATAAACATAGGTGCACATATATCACTATGATATGATGTTTTCA
>NW_004524686.1:2763851-2771029 GCF_000260255.1 Octodon degus | reverse complement strand
GAGCCATCTCCCTGGGCCCTCTCACCCTTCTACAATGGTGATTTGCAAGTCATAAGTGATATGTGTGCCACTTTCATGATAGGGGCTTTAATTTTTTAGAGCTGCAAATCTGTGAGAAAGGAATAGAGCCTTCCTCATCCCTCTCTGCCCAACTCCTTTACAGTTTGCATTATCCACATCCTTGTCAGGGTGGTGAGTTTGGTGCAGTTGATGAGCCTACACTGACACGTCATTATGATCCAAGGAACGCAGTTTCCACTGAGATGCACTCTTAGTTTTATATGTTCTATGGATTTATGCAGATGTTTAATGATGTATCCATCCTTGAGTACTGTGTATAATGGTTTCATTCTCCTGAATACTCTATGCCCAACTATTCATCACTTCCTCCTACTTAACCCCTGGAATTACTACTCTTTTTCTGTCTCCATAGTTTTACCTTTTACAGAAAGTCATACAGTGTGACTTGTACAACGTGCAACTTTTTCAGATTGGTTTCTTTCACTTAGTTTTGCAGTATTTGGGATCAAACCTGGGGCCTTATGTTTGCCAGGCAGTTGCTTATGCCACTGAGCTATCTCCCCAGCCCTGGTTTCTTTCTCTTAGACACAGGCATGTTAGGGGCTGGGGAGGTGACTCAGCACTAGCAAGCACAAAGACCTAAGTTTAACCCCTGGTTCTGCAAAAAAAAAAAAAAGAAAAGAAAAGAAACAGGCATGTTGTAAATACATACAGGCCTCCTTAGACTGGTAGGTTCATGCTTCAAGGAATTCATCCATTTTATGTAGGTTATCACAGTTGAAGACCTAAAAGTGTTCATAACTTTGCTTTATCCTCTTTTCAATGTCCGTGAGACTAGTACTCATGTTCCTTTTTCATTCATTTCTGATCTAATCTTTTACTTTTGATGTCAATAATTCTGATATTAATAATTTGTGTCCTGTCTTTTTTAGTTAGCTTGGCTAACAAGCACTATTTTTATTTTTTATTATTATATTACGTTGCTTTATTATTGATCTTTTCAAAGAATCAGTTTTTATTGATTTTATCCATTGATGTCCTGTTTTCAGTTTCATTAATTTCTGCTCAAATTTGTATTATTTTTTTTCCTGCTTTCTTTCATTAAATTCACTCTTTTTTCTAGGTTATTAAAGTGGTAGCTTTGGGCCAGCCAGATAGCTCAGTGGATTAAAGGATTAAAGCACCTGCTTAGGCAGATGCAGGGGGCGGGGGTTCGATGCCCACCTTCCATGCCGGCCCCACTCCTGGGACACACTGAGCTGGCAACTGAGATTTGGCCTGGTGGTGTGAATTCCAGCACTTGGGAGGCTAAAAAACAGGAAGGATCACTACAAATCTGATCTGTGTAGTGAGACTCTGCAGACTATACTAAATACATATAAATAAATAAAGCGGTAGCTTTGATGATTGATTTAATTTTTGCAAAAAAATTACAAATTTCCTTCTAAAGTATTGCTTTTTTACAATTATGATAAATTGTGTTTTTATTTTCATTTTGTGCAAGAAGTTTTTAAATTTCTTAAATTTTCTTTATTGACCCATTTGAGATTTATAAGTGTGCTGTTTAATCTCTAAATATTTTGAAAATTTTAAGTTATCTTTTGGTTATTGGTAGCTAGTTTAAATATCATGTTATGAGAGCAGACATGCTGTTTTTGTTCTTTTAAATTTATTGAGGTATGTTTTATGCCTAGAATATGGTGTATATTGGGAATTTTTTGGATTTTGTTTCCCTTTCTTTTTCTTCTCTTCTCTTCTCTTCTCTTCTCTTCTCTTCTCTTCTCTTCTCTTCTCTCTTTCTTTCTTTCTTTCTTTCTTTCTTTCTTTCTTTCTTTCTTTCTTTCTTTCTTTCTTTCTATATTTTCTTCGACTCTCCTGGTTCCTAAGAAATCAGGCATACTTCTGATCTTTGTTTCTCTATACGTTAAGATGTATCCTAAGCTCTGGCTTTGTTCAGAATTTTCTGTTTAACTTTGATTTTATGTAGTTTAAATGTGAATATGTCTAGTTTAAGTATTTTGGCTGCATATATTTTTGAGCTTCTTGAATCTGAAGCTTGGTATTTGACATTAACTAGAGAATATTTTCAGTCATGGTTTCAAATATTTTTCTTCCTTTATTCTTAATATACAAGTTCCTGTCATTTGTACATAACAGCTTTGTAGTATTTCCACATTTCTTGACTGTTTTTGCTCTGTTTTATGTGCCCCTCCCCTTTTAAAATTTTGTGCAGTGTCTCACTATGCAGCTCAGACTCCTAGTGATCCTCCTGTTCCAGCCTCCCCAGCGCTGGGATTATAGGCCTGGGCCACCACACTGGGACTTGGTCACTGGCTCTACCCCCACCCCCACCCCAGGGGCGTGGTGGGCACAGTATGTGGTGCTGGGGATTGAACCTGGCCCCTCCATTTGCCAAAGCAGGCGTTTAGTCTGCTGAGCTATCCCTCCAGTTCTCTCCTTGCTCTTATTTTGGAAAATTATATTAAATATCCTCACGCTCAGTGATTTTTCCCTAAACCATTTTCAGACTACTAATAATTCCCTTAAAGGCATTTCAATTTATGTTACAGTGTTTTTGATTGCTAGCATTTCCTCTTGATTCTTTCTTAGGATTTCATCTCTCTTATATTCTTGTATTCCATTTACTTTATTCATAGATTGCTTGTCATATTAATTATAATTGTTTTAAGTTCTTCATCTGATAATTCCAACATATCTGCAATGTCTAAATCTTAATATGATGTTTGTTTGATTCTTCCTCCTGTGCCTTTTGCCTTTCTGTATGCTTTGTAATGTTTGAAATTGGCAGATAGGGGATATTGGCACTGCTATACATTGGTCTTTCATGTATCATTAAGTAGTGCGGTGGTCAGGCATAGAGATAGAGAAGTGTGAGCATAATCCTGTGGTCAGGTTTCCATCTGACTGGCCCAGGCCTTTGTGACTGTGAATTTCACAAGTGTTTTCTATGCTGTTTTTGCTTCCTTTTTGGTGAAACAATATGGCTAGCGGGTTCTGGAGTCCTGAGTTTCCCCTTCTCCAAGTAAGTTAGACAGATAAAACTCTGGTAAAATGAGTCCCTCATTAAATAGTTTCTTCTGAGAACAGACTTTTGAAAACAGAATACTCCACTGTCCTAGAAGTACTAGGGTTTCTCTGATGTTTACTGAGAGAGCCAGCTGGAGCTCCTGGAGTTAAAATTCACTGAAGTGTGGGGCCTCTTACGACTGGGTGCCTGTGGGCGTTTTATCTCTCAGACCTGTCTGCACTGAGCCTCCTGCAGTCTGTCAATTACACTTCAGGTTTCCTCACCCCAGTCCTGCAGAGGGTTCTGCCCTGGAATTCTGCCCTGGGAAGTTGTAGTTCTCTGCATTCACCTGCCTAGCTCTCCACTTTTGGGGCAGTGGTTTGCTCTCTGACCTCACTTATCTGACAAATGTAAGAGGAGTTGTGGGTTTTTTTTCAACTCTCAGTTCAGCTTTTTACTTGTTTGGGTGAGGGGTGACTGCAAGCTTTTGAAAAGCTGAAGTGGAAACTAAGTGATATATTTTTATAGCTGTTTCCACAGGGTATGAGAGGGTAAATTTCCACAACCATTTAGCAGCTCTTGGTATATTCCTAGCTGGCTTGTCACAGCCACAGCCTTTGATGAGACTGGGCCACTCCTGAACAGTGACTTTGAGCAGAAGCCCCTCACCCTGACCTCTGCATCTTGACAGGACCTGTGTTGGTGGGCAGTGAATGGGGCAAGGGGGTGTCTGGGAGGAAGGGAAGAGGCAGCTTCCCCTAAGGATGTTTGAAGGTCATTACTAATAGAGTTTCCACCACCTGACAGGCAGTTCTTCAGTATTTCAGAAAGAGTGGTTACTTAGGTGAATGCCAGTGCCAGACAGTTCACCTCATCTTATCTCCCATGCCTTCATCTCCTTCCACATGGCACTTTGGCCTGTGCTGTTACTTCGCATGCTCGATGTGTTGTGCTATAGTAGTTTCCCATATGCAATAGCTTCATAGGGCAGTGATGTGGAAGGGTAACGAGGTGGTCAAGGAGAATCTGACTTCCTATTATTTCCCCTAGGCCGTGATCCCTTGGACATTTCTGGGTAGGTAAACCTTAGTGCAGGTGAGCCTCCAGCCTCTGGCTCGGTTTAGACAGTGAGTGATGTGGAGGAATGGCTGCTTTCCAGGCTGGGAGTCCCTTTGATAAGCATACCGCATGGTGATTAGCAAACAGGAAACACACCAGGCAGGCTTCTCCTGGGTCCCTGGATGCTGTAGATTTGAGAACAGCTTTAGCTCAGAATCATTGCTGTGCAGAAAAAATTCACCAGAACTGGTTATCTTCTGATTATTCTCAGTCCAAACTTTAGGCATTTTTAGTGAAACTTAATGTTTTCATTTCAAAAGGAAAGCCTCCACATTGTTTGATGAGACTGATGCATTTAACTAACAAAAACTTGGCTTATTTGTATTAGGTCCTGAAGGTCATCAGAGAGGTAGACAATGGCGTTTTAGAACAAATAACCATTAGGTTTTCTCACATGACTGATTTGTTGATTTGATGGTTCCCTTATTGGGTGGCGGGAGTCTGGAAATGAGGAGATAGCGCTGCTCAGCCCTCAAGGGGTGTATTGTTTGGTGTAGCAGTCAGGGCGCAGATGTGAATGACTATCTCACAACATGGGTCCTAGCAATGACCAAAGACAAGGCAGTGAAACACAGTAGGATTACAGAGAAAGAGAAAAGGCTCCGCTGTGGAAAACTAAAAAAAATCATAGGAGACATGGGCCTTGATGGATGGAAAGAAAGGCTGGGGTTGGTGTTCCATGGACAAAGAGAAAAACAAAGATTCATGTTTTCATTTTGCTGGAATGCAGAGGCTTGATGAGGACCGTTGAGTCTTAAATATCCCAAGAAGGCTATGCAGAGAGCTCAGCTGCAAACCCACCTTCTGGCAAGGGTACAATCCTCAGTTCAGTCCCCAGTGCCAAAAACAAAAACAAAAACAAAAACAAAAACAAAAACAAAAACAAAATCCTAAGAGGTGTTTTTGTTGTTGCCAAGCTTCTTGGTAATTAAAACAAGTAACAACTACAAACAGAGCTGAGCTTATTAGTGTTTACCATGTACTTATTTCTAATATCTCACTAATTCTCATGACAAACCTCTATTATACCATCTCCATTTTACAGTTGAAAGTTGAGGCTTAAAGAATAGTTAACTTTTACAGAGCAACATAATAGAGAACAGAATCAGGCCTCAGGGGTCAAATAGTCTGTAATTTGCTATCTATTTAAAAATTTTTTGTGACTGTTCATTGATGACTGTCACTTGTACCAGAAGCTCAACAAGAAAGTTCTGGAAATCTAAAACCACAAGCTGAGAAAAAGGGTGCCTATTACATGTGAGGGATGAAATGGAATTACCCTTCTGCCTCATATAGGATCACTGAAGGGGAATATACATTTAGATACAGATATTTACATATAGCTACAATAAATACTGCACCAGGCAAATCAGTTCAAGGACAAATGCAAACTTGCTAATCTGGGGGATTTCTTCTTAGCTATATAAAGATTCATTTTATGTCTTAATATGCAAAATTTCAGTTTATCTCAGATGGAAGACTAGGTTTGCTCCTCCTTGTAATCCGACCTGGGAAGGGCTTGCTGCGGAAAAGCACTCTTTCTGTGCATGCTCCCCCTCCTGTCGGGCATCCTATATAAGCCTGCCAGACTGAGCTTCTTAGTTTTAATCTCTTTACTCCTTAGCTGAAAACCCTTAAATGGTTCCCCATGCCTTTGAAATTGTGCCTACATTTCTCAAAATTCTTCTTCCACACTGTCTTCCAAATACAGCCTTATCTTTAGTTAGAATACCTTCCATACTAAGCAACTGAAATCCTAACTCAGAGTGGCCTAAAGAGAAGAAAACTGATTTTCTTATATAACTCAAAGGGCAGAATTAGGGTGGGCTTTGAGGTGACCCTGTCTCCCCTTTCTCTTTCTTTCCCTGTTAGCAGATAGGACATGAAAAAAAGAGATTTATGAGATTAAATTAAAGAATTGAACTAATGAACTGGAGTGGCAAAATTATGAAGTGACAATTCAAAAGAGAAATGCCGAATTGTGATAATATATGTGAATGTTCTCTGTGGCTTGTACTGAAAACTGATATAATACCTTCCCTTATGTTTGCTTTAACCCAACTGTAGAAGGAAATCTAGTGGTGTGATGTGTCCTTCCTGGTCTCTTTTGGGTACTTCCCCAACAGCAACTGCAACTGGGGCAAGCACCTAGTGCTAAGGACCTAGGTTTGTCCAGTCTTGTGTTTCAGTTTGAAAGAACTTTCATCCGGCTTTTCCTAATGTCCATATCCTAGTAACTATATAATAGTTATAAAAATGAAGAAATTAATATTGCAATGTTATTATAACTAACTAGTGACTATTTTGATCTCTCTAGTTTATACACAGTGTCCTTTGGTTTTTCTAGGAGCCAAGCCAGGTCCCCACATCATACTTAGTTGTTATGTCTCCTTAGTCTCTTTCTAAATACAATAGTTTCTTGATCCTTCCTTGTCTTTCATGACTTTGACATTCTGGAAGAGTCCGGGTGAGTTATTTTAAAAACTGACTCTCAATTTGAGTTTGTCTGATGTCTTCTCCTGCTGAGGTTAGACTTCCTTCTCTTTGGCCAAAACACCACAGGAGTAATGCGTGCTTCCAAGGCCAGGTGTCAGGGCGAGAGTCAGGATGTTGAGATGTCCGGTGTTGGTGACACCCACCTTGATCACTTGATTTAGGTGCTGCCTGCCGAGAGTTTTTCTACTGTAAAGTTCCTATGTTCCTTTTGATCATTACTAACTATTTTTGAGAGAAACTTTGATACTGTGAAAATAATCCGTCTCCCCGTGGACTTCTACTCATGAGCCTCTGCGTCCATCTACAGGTCTTGTTCATGGCACTGAACGTCTCCGAGGGCTTCCACAGTGGCTTTATGTCTACTTGGGCCCAGCTACTTATGGGTTTAATTTTGGCTCTGGGGATGCTAAGTACATGCTAAGCACATGCTCTATCACTGAGCTAGGCTCCAGCCCCCACATTAGTAATTGGGATTCTTTTGTAAGGGACAGTCTTGATTTTTGATAAGTACCTG
>NW_004524686.1:2749583-2763751 GCF_000260255.1 Octodon degus | reverse complement strand
ATTAAAACAAGTAACAACTACAAACAGAGCTGAGCTTATTAGTGTTTACCATGTACTTATTTCTAATATCTCACTAATTCTCATGACAAACCTCTATTATACCATCTCCATTTTACAGTTGAAAGTTGAGGCTTAAAGAATAGTTAACTTTTACAGAGCAACATAATAGAGAACAGAATCAGGCCTCAGGGGTCAAATAGTCTGTAATTTGCTATCTATTTAAAAATTTTTTGTGACTGTTCATTGATGACTGTCACTTGTACCAGAAGCTCAACAAGAAAGTTCTGGAAATCTAAAACCACAAGCTGAGAAAAAGGGTGCCTATTACATGTGAGGGATGAAATGGAATTACCCTTCTGCCTCATATAGGATCACTGAAGGGGAATATACATTTAGATACAGATATTTACATATAGCTACAATAAATACTGCACCAGGCAAATCAGTTCAAGGACAAATGCAAACTTGCTAATCTGGGGGATTTCTTCTTAGCTATATAAAGATTCATTTTATGTCTTAATATGCAAAATTTCAGTTTATCTCAGATGGAAGACTAGGTTTGCTCCTCCTTGTAATCCGACCTGGGAAGGGCTTGCTGCGGAAAAGCACTCTTTCTGTGCATGCTCCCCCTCCTGTCGGGCATCCTATATAAGCCTGCCAGACTGAGCTTCTTAGTTTTAATCTCTTTACTCCTTAGCTGAAAACCCTTAAATGGTTCCCCATGCCTTTGAAATTGTGCCTACATTTCTCAAAATTCTTCTTCCACACTGTCTTCCAAATACAGCCTTATCTTTAGTTAGAATACCTTCCATACTAAGCAACTGAAATCCTAACTCAGAGTGGCCTAAAGAGAAGAAAACTGATTTTCTTATATAACTCAAAGGGCAGAATTAGGGTGGGCTTTGAGGTGACCCTGTCTCCCCTTTCTCTTTCTTTCCCTGTTAGCAGATAGGACATGAAAAAAAGAGATTTATGAGATTAAATTAAAGAATTGAACTAATGAACTGGAGTGGCAAAATTATGAAGTGACAATTCAAAAGAGAAATGCCGAATTGTGATAATATATGTGAATGTTCTCTGTGGCTTGTACTGAAAACTGATATAATACCTTCCCTTATGTTTGCTTTAACCCAACTGTAGAAGGAAATCTAGTGGTGTGATGTGTCCTTCCTGGTCTCTTTTGGGTACTTCCCCAACAGCAACTGCAACTGGGGCAAGCACCTAGTGCTAAGGACCTAGGTTTGTCCAGTCTTGTGTTTCAGTTTGAAAGAACTTTCATCCGGCTTTTCCTAATGTCCATATCCTAGTAACTATATAATAGTTATAAAAATGAAGAAATTAATATTGCAATGTTATTATAACTAACTAGTGACTATTTTGATCTCTCTAGTTTATACACAGTGTCCTTTGGTTTTTCTAGGAGCCAAGCCAGGTCCCCACATCATACTTAGTTGTTATGTCTCCTTAGTCTCTTTCTAAATACAATAGTTTCTTGATCCTTCCTTGTCTTTCATGACTTTGACATTCTGGAAGAGTCCGGGTGAGTTATTTTAAAAACTGACTCTCAATTTGAGTTTGTCTGATGTCTTCTCCTGCTGAGGTTAGACTTCCTTCTCTTTGGCCAAAACACCACAGGAGTAATGCGTGCTTCCAAGGCCAGGTGTCAGGGCGAGAGTCAGGATGTTGAGATGTCCGGTGTTGGTGACACCCACCTTGATCACTTGATTTAGGTGCTGCCTGCCGAGAGTTTTTCTACTGTAAAGTTCCTATGTTCCTTTTGATCATTACTAACTATTTTTGAGAGAAACTTTGATACTGTGAAAATAATCCGTCTCCCCGTGGACTTCTACTCATGAGCCTCTGCGTCCATCTACAGGTCTTGTTCATGGCACTGAACGTCTCCGAGGGCTTCCACAGTGGCTTTATGTCTACTTGGGCCCAGCTACTTATGGGTTTAATTTTGGCTCTGGGGATGCTAAGTACATGCTAAGCACATGCTCTATCACTGAGCTAGGCTCCAGCCCCCACATTAGTAATTGGGATTCTTTTGTAAGGGACAGTCTTGATTTTTGATAAGTACCTGGCACATTTTATCTTTGACTTCCGTTTTGGGAGGCATTTTTGCTTTAAAGCTGGTATTTTCAGGCTGGCCAGATAGCTCAGCAGATTAAAGCGCCTGCTTAGGCAGATGCAGGGGTCAGAGGTCCGATCCTGCTGTGCTGTCCCACCCCCGAGGTGTGCTGAGACGGTGATCCCAGCACTTGGGAAGTTGAAAACAGGAGGATCACTATGAGTCCAATCTGTGTAGCGAGACCCTGTAAACCCTGTAGACCCTGCACTAAATACACACACACACACACACACACACACACACAAAATAAAATAAAAATAAAACTGCTATTTTCGTGAAAAATTGTATTGTTTACTACAACTGCAATATATGTTCAATAACAAAAGGGAAAGATGATAGAAATTTTAAAAGCCAGTCATTTCACTTCAAGAGCCACTTTAATGTCTGAGCATGTTTTTCTATAATTTTTCTATGTATTTAAAAATAAAAAGCATGTCATGATATGCATGCTAGCCTGTAATCCTCTTCTTTCACTTAAAACATTATGAACACCTTTCTATGACTATAGATGTATATGTATTTTTATAATGCCACTTTTAAGGCCAGCCTAGTAGTCATTACATGAATGTGTAATACCTTTAATGAGCCACTTGTTAAATACTTTGGCTACATTTAGCACTTTTTTTTTTCTTAGTTATCGTTTTTATTTAGTGTCAGCATTTTACAAAATGATTTCAGGCCACAAAAATAATAGTGGATAAAGGATGGATTATATACTTTCATATACCATAGCAAATGACAGGATAACAATGATTTTCTGTTTGTATTTGTATCAAGAAATTTTTACCAGTTGAATGAAAGAGATTTCACAACTCTGTACAAGGAATGAATTCTTCAGGGCCAGCTGAATAGCTCAATGGATTAAAGCACCTGAAGGCAGGCTCAGGGGCCAGGGGCTGTATGCCTGGGCCTGGTGTGCTGGCCCTACCCCTGGGGCATGCTGAGACAGCAATTGAGCCTGGGGATGGAGGCACATGCCTATAATCCCAGCTCTTGAGAGGCTGTAAACAGGAGGATCACTATGAGTCCAATCTAGTAGTGAGACCCTGAACACCCTGTAGACTCTTCCCTAAAATACAAAAAAAATTTTTTTCATAATTTTATTGATAAACAAATAGCAATGGGACAGTTTCAAATCAAATCGCTAGGACAGTTTCAATAACTAACACACTGCATACATTCTTAGTGGTTAATTGCTGTACAAGATGCGGACTTGAGATCCTATTTACAAACATCATTAGAACAAATCATTCTATTCATTAAGAGAATGTAACTATATATCTATCCTAACCACTTTGAATACACAGATGCAGAATGGACACTCATCTGTATCCCCTTTTTTGCTAAGTTCCATTATTTGAGTATTATAGGTGTGTAAACTCAGTAAAATATTCTAAAAGAGTCCAGTAGCCCATAATATCATTGGGTCGTCAGTTTAACTGGCAATGTCAGAAATTGTTGACCTGAGTCCCCCACAGCTCAACATAACAACATGGCTTTACTTCCTATATTTCGTCTTCATACTTTTCTGCTGGATGGTTAAGACCAAGGTAAAGCAGGACCTGTGCAACAAGAGTTGTAGCTTTTGGGTCTGAGAAGTTCAGTGAAATGCCCTCAGGATTTATCCTGAGATCCTGTACCTCAGATTGTAGATCCTTTGTCATTGTTAGCCATGTGGATGAGTCAGGGCCATTGCTTGGCCAGTGTAGCACTTTATTTTTTAACAAAGTTATTATGATCATAATTGTTTGATCATCTTTCTGTATAAAGAACATAGATCAAAACAACAGCAAAACGCATGCTCCTCAACTTCTCCCTGCATGGGACTGAGGATTTGTGTGCTTCTGATCATGGTATTCTCTGAGAACCTTGTGAGGCAGGTACTGCGCTAACCCATTTCGCCTACCATGACACTAAGCATCACATTCAGTCCCAATTTTCATTCAGCTGAGGGCTGCAATCCAGACCAGAACCCAGCTCCTGCTGATGGGAGGACTGGCTGGCTGGTTCCCTCTCCAGGGGCTCTGAGGGGCTTTGGGAGGGCAGCCACTGTTCCTACCCCACCTCAGTGGAAGGAAGGATCCTGCCTACTTGAGGAGGAAAGCATACACAGAAACTTAGGGATGGCTTTGACTTATCTGATCACAGTCAGATGTGTAAAAATGTAATCTTTATTTTCTTACAGTAAGTATAATTTTTTTCTCAGCAGAAAGTTTTGAAATTAGTCATTTCCAGATGAACTAAATTCAATTCTGAATCTTCTCAGCAAGTGCAGGGTATAATTCAGTCATATTTACATTAAAATTCCCCCTGAGGTATTTTTCTCCTTCACCTTGTTCCTCTCTGGGGTGTATTCTAACCTCTTAGGAGTTTAGGCCTCAGCCTCCTTGTACTCAGAGAATACCCGCCCTTTCCCTTCTGACCCTTCTGCCTCTCTAGGCACACCCTCTGGAAGTTCCCAGAAAGTGTGCCGGGCAGCAACAGGCCTTCTTGGCTCCTCAGGGTGTCCTCTTCCATGGTTGGTGACTGGTGCCCTGAGAGCCCAGCCTTGCTTTCTCCTTGAGGCCTCAGCTCCTGTCAGCATTGCTTTTTGTCCTCCAAGCAGTCCAAGGCAACCCTTCTTTATAAATTCATTCTTAAGTCAGAAACAAACAAATAAAAATACTTTCTCCAATCACATGTTCTGGTTTTGATTCAGAAAAATCTGTTGTACTTGTGACTGACTTTGAAATATGCAGGAGGGGGTTCCAGAGATATTGCCTCAGAGATTCAGTGAATAGATTCTTATCTCTTCTCGTTACACATCAATGCAGCTGCGCATTTCTCTCTCCTGCATGCAGACTGTCTGTATGAATGTTCATTTTGATAGATGAACACACCCTTGGCTTTCATGGATTTAATGTTCCCAGTTTCAACTATTTGCAGATGACCTAGAAGATTTACAATGTGTAGCAATTTGTTCTCCTGCTCAAGCACAGATTTGAATCACATGCTGTCTGGCTGTAGGACCCGCGTCCCTTAGCTGGTGTGTATGCCCAGCTGAGTGCCCAGCATCCCTGCCATTTCTGTTCTTCTGTACCTATCCTGTTCTTTTCATTAAGCATCTGGTCACATTTGGTTCATTTCTCTACAGTTAGTGGGAGAAATTCTAATGTGTACTGGTAGAATTTATGAAGGTGGGCTTTTGACTTGAACTCAGAGCTATCTCTTGGGGATGTACCCACAATCACCACTCCATGACTTCCCCTCACAACCAATGTTCCCCCCTCAAAATGAGGGTGTGCTTGTGCTGATATAAATGCCCACAGTAATGCAAGAATGCTGGTGTAGCAATTTGAGCAGCTGGCAGTGGCCTGAGATCATGTGACCCTCCTTGTGTAGGTGAGTGCCAGCCCTGGGAAATCTCCTGCCTGGACCTCTTCCCCTCTATAGGCTATAGAGTGACCACATGCCAGGGTAGGGAGCGGCAGGGTAGGCCAGCCTGCAGACTCTAATACTGGTCTGCTCCAACCTAGCCAGGAGGACCCACCCAGCCATTGGCCATGACCAGCTTTCCCTTTCACCCAGGGTTCCAGTGTGGTTCTCAGTCCTGTCTTCTTCTTCTAGTGGAGTTTGTTTAAAAACTAGAGATGCTTGAGTATCTTTAAATTAGGATTTCTGGATGTGAGGTGTAGACTTTCTTTTATTCTTAAAATGTCCCAAGCAATTCTAATCTGGGGTTAGATTCTTTGGCTGGGACTGAGAATCTTTGGCAGAATCATGGCTTTTCTGGCCCTAAAGGATTGGCTGGCTGGCCTCCATGAGCCTCCAGAATAGGCGCACTTCGTAACCATGGCATACTCCAGATGTTCTCAATAGCTGTGACAGCAGTCTGCTTGGCCAGTGGTGTCCGCTTACTTAGCTTTTCCTTCTCTGAGGCTTACTTCTGCTTGCCTTTAGTTCCCAGCCTAGGTGTCCTTTCTTTGCCTTTGCAATGAATTTGCCTCCAGACTACTGCTGTAGTAGAAATCCCTGGTTGCATAGGCACTTCTGTGTCCCAAAGCCATTTGGACATGGTTCACTAGTTCCAAATATTGACATGCTTCACTGTTGCTTCCATTTAGATTTTTTATGTCTCCTCCATGATACCAGGAAGTTGTGTACACATGTACATGTACACAAAACACACACACACACACACACACACACACACACACTCTTATAGTCACTATGCTATGAATGAACTGGGTTTGGATTATTATGAAGATCAAAGCCTTGGAGGATGTATTAGTCAAAAGGATAAGACAGGCTATTGAAAATTATAGGAAGATGTATACTTAGATAAAAAGGAAAAGGTGCTTTTATCTTCAAATAGATTGAACCTACTATTTGCCTAAAATTACAGATCAGAGGTGTTCGAACATTGGTTCTAAGGCTGGGAAAGATTTTGAGATTACCCGGATGGTGTTACAGGCTGCAGATGCTCAAGTTATGTCCTGGCTATGTTGATGCTAAACCACTCTTCCATCCTTATCTGACCAAAGCTCTTTGTGGAGCTTGTTAAGAGACAGAATCACGAGTCCTCATCTGCAGAGTGTGACTCAGCAGAATGGTGGACAGACTCCTGTGCAAATATCCCAGGTTATTCTGATGGGGCTTTGAAAAACCTGGCTGCAGCAGCTGGGCCTGCAGCCTCCCTCTGCAGAACACACGGATAGCTGAGGTGAACGTTTGTTTTATTGGAGTCATCCACATGCAGCCTTTTCACTTATTACAACCCAAATATCTCATCAGTTTCACACTTACATAATGCACATGTACCCATACAGTTTCTGCCCACTATTAAATATTTGTTATTTTTTTAATCATATTTAATCTCTCTCCTACTGAACTGCAGATCTCTCGGGGGCTGGAATTACTCATTTTGTTTTCATTCGCTTATGTACTTGGCACAGTGCCTTGCAAATAATAAGTGCTTAATAAATGTTTGTAGAATGAAGGGATATGAAAAGCAATTAAGTATTGTTCTGAATCAGCAGCTTGCCTAACTCAGTTTAAAACAAAACATGGTCAAGATAGGAGTACAGAAAATGACATCAGCATGCATGCCTATCAATTGCTAGCATTTTCAGTTAAAAGTAAAAACTTAAAAATGTTTTGAAACAGTCCTTGAGGCACGTATTTTAATTACCGAATCATTTCCATTTCTCCTTCCCCCTAAATATTTAAACTAGCTTCTCTCCGTAGAATATAAATATTGAAGAACATCAATAAGCTTTGAACAGAGTATTTGATCATTCTGAAGGCTTATTTGATTAGGAGCCTCCTCAGTCTCCTCAGTGAAGAGACTGAGCTCTGGACCCACTGATCAGGTGGCTCTTTTGTTGTCTTCTCTTGTGGTTTGGGTTGAATTGTTTTCCCCAAAGTCTCATGCAGTCCTTGGGTTGACTTCTGGAGTTTGTGAGTAATTCATGTTCCAATGCTGGGAGTATGGGTGTGAGTGCTACACCCACCCTGGGGCTGATAATCTGCATACAAATGTAAAGAGGGGAAAGAGGCTTGCTAGCAGCCACAGCCATTGCCCCTCCCTTTGCTCTTTGCTGTTTTCCACTGCCATGAACAGCTGCCCTCTGCCTTGTCCTACTCTACCTTAGAGCCAACCAAGAATGGACTGAAACCTCCACTAATTGTGAGCTAAATAAACCTTTTCTTCCTTAATTTTGGATGTTTGTATGTTGTCCCAACAGCAAGAGAAAAGTAACTGAGATATCTTCTTCCCCAATTTTACAGTGTTGGGGTCATTTTGGTCTTCAGCAACTGTGTTCTTTCTTTGACTCCACAACCCTGTGACGACAAGCAGGGTGGGCCTCAGGGGTGAATAGTGCCTGTACAGCCTGATCACTCTCCTCCCCTCTCTGCTACCTTCCTGATTTAGATATGTGTGTGTACTGAACCCAACCTGGGAATAGTCCATTTGTCTTCTGTGAATTTTACATCTTTTCCCTGTTCTGTCACATTGTCGCCTCACTTCCCAATCCTGAAAGGATACAGAAGCTTTCCAGGCAGGCCAATTTGGATCTGTTGCATTCTCCTCACTTAGCATAGGATGGGGGAAAGCTTGAGCTTGGGGCTTCAGACTATTTCCTATCCCTCCTTGGGCACTTGGTTTACTAATAAAGAATGTAACATTCCTTCTGGAATATAACAAATCATTGGTTTCTCCACATGTATAAAGAAGAGGTCAATAAGCTCTTTCTGTAACAGGCCAGATACTAAAGGCTTTAGATTTTGGATGATGTGGTTTGTTCTCTGGCAATCAGCTATGCCACTGTAGCTGAAGCAACCATAGATAATACATAAATAATACATAGATAATACATAATAATTCATAGATAATACAATAAGTGGTCACAGTGCTCCAATAAAGTTTTATTTATGGACACTGGAAATTTGAATTTCATATATATTTTATGTCACAAACTATTATTTTTGGGCCAACCAAATAGCTCAACAGATTAAAGCGCTTGCTTAGGCAAATACAGGGGCCAGGAGTTCAATCCTCAGTGTGCTGTGCTGGTCCCACTCCAGGACATGCTGAGGTGGTGATTGAGACTGGGCACGCCTGTAATCCTAGCACTTGGGAGGCTGAAAACAGGAGACTCACTATGAGTCCACTCTATGCAGTGAGACTCTGTAGACCCCATAGACCCTGTCCTATAATACAAAAAAACCCCAAAAAACAAAAACAAAAAAAACAAAAAACAAAAACAAAACACAAAAAAACCCTCAAAAACCAAAAAACAAGAAAACAAATTTATTTTTATTTTCTAATCATCTAGAATAGCTTAAAGGCCAAATCAAAACAGGAAGCAGGTTGGATTTTGCCTGTGATTATAGTCTGGAATCCTTTATAACATCTTTATTTTATTTTTTATTTTTATTTATTTACTTATTTTTTGATACAAGGTCTTGCAATACAGTTCGAACTCATAGTAATCCTCCTGTCTCTAGCCTTGCTAGTGCTGGGATTACAGGCATGGGCCACCACACCTGGTTTTGGGGCTCACGCGGCATGCCCAGGGTTCTGGGGACCATACCACATGTGGTACCAGAGGTCACACTTGGGATCTTGCCCTTGCCAGGCAGGTGCCTAGACTGCCGAGCTATCCCCTCAGCCCTACGACACCATTAAAAGACAGAGGAATAAAGACAGACTGCAACAAATTCTTCTGTGAGGTGAAATAGGGTGCTGTCTACAGATGCACACATACGGTGTCCAGCATGGAAAAGGGCCTATAGCAGGGGTGGCGAGCCTATGGCCGGTGTGCTGCAGTCAGCTGTCTGCTATCCCTGAAAGAGGTTCACCATCACTGATACATAGGAATCTACAAACAACACCTGAACTCTGAATATTTTAGAACATAGTGTATGGTATATTTTTTTGTACCCATAAGTCAAATATAAATAGCCTGGGGCCCTCAGCCATTTAATGAGTGGAAGGCTCACTCTTGCATGTACTTTTCTTTGGTAAGAGCAAGAAATTGGATTTATTGTGTACTGACTGATGGGGCACAGTGAAGGCGCTGGCCAGTTCTAGACTGCGATGTTGGCTGATGTCACGTCCTGGCTCCTCCTGTGTCGTGTGGAGGCTGATCTCCTTGCTGCTGGCAGATCTGGATGACATTGTGCCCGCAGAGGACAGCTCTGGATGCCACCACTTTCTGTGTAGCTCTCCAGTGTCCCTCTCCACAGCCCTCTGTGGAGTGTGGCATGATGCACTCCTGTCTCTGCACTGTTGGTAAATTCCCCACCCACTAAAAAATGTACCCCCCCCAAAAAAAAAGGCTTTCTATGCTGAGGGTTCTCAACATTTGTCTCCTCTATGCTTGACCTCGATGCTATAGCCTAGTGAACTTCAAGCATTTATCCCTAGCTTCAAATCTCCCTATCTTCTCCATACTGAGGGGTGATCGCGGAGATTTTCTTTTCTTAGGTAGAAAATTGAGGAGCATAGCACTCTCTTTGGTCTGGCTAGGACTGGAGCATCATGGGTTAGGAAAAGGAGATGCTGGTATCAGCTAATATTTTTCTTCTTTGGATAACTCCCATTTCTTTTCCCTGGACCAGACCCTGCAAGGAAATGCTGTCCTTGCTTCCTGGTTGTTACGACTCCATTATTTTAGAATTCTGTTCAGGTTGGAGGCAAAAATCAGGAAGAAATGATTCCTGCAGAAATGGTGGCTGTCCATACAGTTTTTGAGGAACTGAGCTGGAATCCTTAGTTTTTTCTCCTGGAGTCAGTTTTTTCCCTTACACATTCTTCTTTAGATTGCTGTATGACTACAAGAAGGCAGATCCAGATGAGATGTGAAAGGCCACGGTACTTAGGAATCCAGACTGTGTTTTGCAAGCAATGGAGAGCTTTGAAAGCACCATGGGAGGGTTTGTATTTTGGGTAAAACTCAGGCAAAAATGTGTAGAAGACAGCAGTGAACAATCTGGAGGCTGGAGCCTGCTCCTGGGTGACTGGAGCAATTCCCACAGTCCTGGTCAGCTGCTCAGTGCGCACACTTGCCTGTCTTTCTCTGGATTGCACCTCATCGAAAGTAGAGTTGTAAGATTCAATTTTAATTCCCACTACCTCTACCACCCTTCCAGACTCTATTATATCACATTTTCACTTTTTTTGGCACTTAACAAATATTGACTGAAAATGATTGTTCCCAAATGAGCTCTGAGAATAAAAACACTCAAAAATAGAGAATCGCCATTTTCATAACATTTTCACAATTGGAGTGAATCACCTTAATCAAAACAAAGCTCTTTATTTTGGTGGTAAAACTGATGACAGCCTCAAGGAACTGTCATCCCCCCCATAGAAACACTAGGAACTGATTCTTTACTCTGTTTATAATATATATCCATGACAATGGAATATTAAAATCACATTCTCAGGTTGTAAATATTATAAACCACATTTTTGCATGCTCTTGCAAGGCTACTGTCTTTTGCAACAATTTGGCATGGAATTACAAGTAGTGTGCATTAAATTTCATATGCCCTTTAATTTTTTTATCTCTTCATTTGCATGGATATATTTTATAATCATTCATTCTGGTAATAAAACCCACAGGATTTTAAATTGAATTGAAGTCCCAGATGCTTTGAACAAATTTATGTTGCATAATTTTACTGGTTTTCCTGAAAACAAACAATAATGTATGACTTAACTGTTCTGCCTGGCATAGGAATAAAGCCCTTCCTTTACATTTTTTGGTGTCTTTTGAATGACTTATTAAGAGGGAAAGAGTCAGAGAACTAAAGGAAATATAAAAACGATGGTACAAAGGACTCGGTTTCGGCTTTCTGAGGAATTTGTCACTTAGAATGACATGCATATTTCAAGTGAAAACATTTGTGAAACAGCTATGGATCTTCCCCAGCTTCTCAGCTTAGGTGGGGTAAGGAGGGAAGAATCAACCAGTTAATGCCAATAATGTATTTCTGGGGGGCAAAGGAGAAAAGTGGCATGTCTCTTAACAGAAACAGTCTGAGAGGGGCAAAACAGGAGGAATGTTTCGTGCTTGGAAGGGAAATCTTGGGATTTGAGTTTGTTTTCCATTGATACATAACAAGTTACAGATCGTTCGAGCAGTCTAGGTGGGTGGTTGTGATTGAAGATCGCTTCTAAGTCACATTCAAGATGTTGGTCTAGGGCTGGTGAGATAGGCAAGTGCAGCGACTGGGGTTTCATCCCCAGCACTGCATACTGCGCAGGCCCTACCCCCAGGCACACCGACCCGGCCA
The DNA here is from genome assembly GCF_000260255.1 of Octodon degus. Taxonomy (NCBI): domain Eukaryota; kingdom Metazoa; phylum Chordata; class Mammalia; order Rodentia; family Octodontidae; genus Octodon; species Octodon degus. The sequence goes on along the minus strand of NW_004524686.1, from coordinate 2,751,834 downwards.
CTGAGACCAGGCATGGTGGTGGCATGTGCCTGTAAGCGCAGCACTGGGGAGGCTGAAACAGGATCACTATGAGTCCGAGCTGCATGGTGAGACCCTGAACCAATACACATGATGCTTACCTGAGTTGTGATCCCATTTGAACACTCAGCAGGGAACGTTTTTCTAGGCCCACTTCCATGTTCATTGATGGGCTTTGGCACCTTTCCAGCTGTTAGCTGGAGGCCTTAGGTCCTCACCATGAGTCACTCTGTAGGTAGCATAAGGACTTACAACATGGCAACTTGATGACCCAGAATAGAGACAGACAGACAGACAGACAGACAGACAGACAGACAGACAGACAGAGAAAGAAGCCAAGACAGAAGGTGCATTCTTTTAAAAACCTTCTCAGAAGTGATATATTGCCACTTTAGTCACATGCTATTGACTATTCAGAACAAGACAGGTACAATGTTGACAGTGCACAGGTGTGCTTAGGTGTGGTGACTCAGGACGATAGCCTTTTTTTTTTTTTTTGGTGGTACTGGGGAATTGAACTCATGACCTTGAACTTGCCAGGCAAGCCCTTATTCTACTGAGCTATTTCCCCAGCCCCGACGATAGCCTTTGAGATAGCTTTTGTATCATGTCCTGTTCAATGATCAGACAAGAAATAGAGGGTTGAAGTAGTGGGAGGGCTCTCCACATCCTCTGCTTCATCCTTGGCCCAGTGCCACATCTGTGCACCTTTTTTTTTTTTTTTTTTTAGCTACTCCTAGAGAACTCCAGAATATTTATGGGAGATAACACTTGGTTAGGATTAGGAGTAGTGAAATCTGAGTTTAAGTGTGGTCTGATCACTAAGATTTGGAGGTGGAAGTATCTGTTATTACATGATTGCTGTACAGACTTTGATGTTTCAATATGTTCCGGTCGATCAGCCTTAGCATTGCTTTCCTGGTGGAGGAAAGAGTCTGTCCCTGGCTAAAAGAATTTCAAGACTCAGAGGCCACGTGGGTGCAGCAGAAAGGGGGGCCAGGAGCAGGAGAGAAAGTGATTGCAGAATATTCGCTGACCCTGCCATGTGGGACCCTGGGCTAGCTTTGCACCAACAGAGACTCACTTGAGTCCCTGCTGGGGCTCAGGGAGACCCTGCGGGTCCCCCCAAGTGAAGTTGGCTTCAGATCCCAGGCACACTGATGACAGACCTCGTTCTCTTTTTCTTTCCTTTCCCTTTCCTCTCTTCTGCCCAGCCCCACCTTCCCACGCACTTCAGATCCGCCTCCAAGGGTCATGAAAGCTTTCAGTGGTGGGGTGACACACTCAGACTCCACAGTGCACCAACTCTCGTGGGAGGTCCAAGGACAACTCAGAAACAGCCTCAAAGCACTCCGTTTCCTCTGAGAAAATTACTACAGACTCAGGGCCAGGAACCCCAGATCCATCACCCAGGGACTTTGTTGTTTTTAGCTCCAGTCACTTCTCTGGGAAACAATTTCCAGGCATATAAAACATACTTCATTTTCCTCTAAAATACCCCCATTAGCCCTCTAAGAAGGGCTGCCCTTGTTGCCTGAGTGCATTGCTGCTTAATTTCCAAGTGGGCAGGGAGCCGATCTGCTCCTGCAAAGCCAGTTTGCTGGGCAAAGGCTGCGTGGATATGAGAAGCGAGCCTCAGCTAGGCGCAGAGAGCCACACCTTGCGGCTTCTGCCTGCCACCTGTCCCAAATCTATGTCTGGTAATAAAATCCCCTTCAGTCCAGGGTGCTCAGCACCTGCTGCCTCAGTGGTCTCATAAGCACCACTTTCTTTCCTGTCCTCATCTCTTGCAAAATCCTCTTCCAAAATGCCAGGCAGTCTTCAGTTAATGTGACCCAAGGGGGCCTTTTGATTGCAAAAACCTTCTGGCCCCATCGCGCCAGTGTCCCGAGATGATCCCAGCCTCTGTGGTGTGAGAGCTCTCAGAAAAGCTTTAGTTTTCAGTCAGGAAACTGCTGGTGGATCATTGCCTGGCATGTTAAATCTGAACATTGCACAATTTATTTGAGGCTACTATAAACAGGATTCATTCTGTGAGTTTTAGATACATCATAAGAGTAGTTTTTTCACCCTTCAATGTTCTTCTGCTCTTCATTCTAATGTTTGTTCTAGAGTGACCTTTAATTCTAGAATGTTCTTTTTTAGAATATTCTTCTAGAATGCTCTTTCCTGGAATATTCATAGAATGTTCTAGAATATTCTTTCTACAAGGTTTGTCTTCCAGAATGGTTTT
>NW_004524686.1:2732531-2749458 GCF_000260255.1 Octodon degus | reverse complement strand
TTTTTTTTTTTTTTTTGCTTTTAGAATGTTCTGGAATGTATGTTCTTGTAGAAACATTCTTTGTGTCAAGAACATTATTCCAGAATGTTCTTCTGGAATGTTCTTGTTTTTTTCCAGAATGTTCTTCTGTAATATTCTTCATTCTTAAAATATTCTATATTTCTAGAATGTTCTAGTTCTGGAATATTCTTACTTCCAGAATGTTCTTCTGTCCATCTTTTTTCCAGAACATTCTTCATCTAGAATGTTCTTGTTCCTTCTGGAAAGTTCTTCTGGAATGTTCTTCCTTCCAGAATATTCTTATGTTGTAGAATATTCTTCTTCCTTCCATAATGTTCTTCCAGAATGTTCTTGTTCCTTCTGAAAAGTTCTTCTGGAATAGTCTTATTTGCAGAATATTCTAGAATGTTCCAGAATATTCTAGAATGTTCTAGACTCCAGAATATTCTTCTAGAGATCTTAGAATATCCTTTGTTTCCAGAAGGTTCTTCTTCTGGAATGTTCTTCTTTTAGAATGTTCTTGTTTATTCCAGAAATATTCTTTTTTCCAAAAGAACTTTTTTCAGAATGTTCCTCCTTCCATCTTGGTCCTTCCAGAATATTCTTACTGCTAGAATGTTCTTTCTTCTAGAATGTTCTATGTTGTTTTTCCCCAAATGTCCTTGTTCTTTGTTTCCATTTTTTTTAGAATGTTCTCCTAGAATGTTCTACTTCCAGAATGTTCTTCTTCTACAATGTTTCTCTTTCTCCTAGAATGTTCTTTTAAAATATTTTTTCAAGAATATTTTTCCTCCCAGAATATTTCTTATTAAGAATGTTCTTGTTCCTTCTGAATATTCCTTTTCTTTCCAGAATGTTCTTTTTCCTTCCAGAATGTTCTTCCTTTGGAATGTTCTTTTCTTATTCCTTCTAGAGTGTTCTAGAATATTCTGTTTTGTTTCCAGAATGTCCTTCTAGAATGTTCTTCTTTCCATATTTCTTCCAGAATGTTCTGCTAGAATGTGCTTGTTCCTTCTAGAATGTTCTTCTTCTGGAATGTTCTTTTTCCTTCTAGAATATTCTTTTGGAATGTTCTTGTTTTTCCAGAATGGTCAATCTTCTTTCCACAATGTTCTTCTATAATGTCCAGAATGTTCTTCATTCTAGTGTTTATTCTACAGTGATCTTTAATTATAGTGTTATTTTTTAGAATATTTTTGTTCTAGAATGTTCTGCCTTCCAGACAGTTCTCCTAGAATATTCTTCTTCCTTCCAGAATATTCTTTTTGTAGAATAGATTATTGTTCTTTCAGCATTTTCTTCCTTCTAGAATAGTTCTAGAATGTTCTTCCTTTCAGAATCTTCTTACAGAATATTGTTCTCCTGTAATGTTCTTCCAAAGTATTCTTCCTTCCAGAATGTTCTTCCAGAATATTCTATAATGTTGTTCTCTCTTCTAGAGTATTTTTCTTTTCTCCTCAGAATGTTCTATTCTAGAATGTTGTTTTTCTAGACTATCCTAGGATATATTTCTTCTAGAATGTTGTTCTAGAATTTTCTTCCCCCAACCACATTCACAACTCTTCTCCATCCCGACACCTTCCTCATTTCAGAGTGAAACTTTTAACATTGTTTTGTCCCTTTGTGTCAACTGGCAGACTACCGATTAAGCTTGCTCTCTGACTGGCTTCATGTTGTTGCCTTGCCTACATTCATCCTGGTCTCCTATTGTGCTGCTTGCACACTGTTAAGTTTCATTATGTTGTTTTTGGTCTCCTAAGACCTACAGAAAAATTGAGTTTTCAAAGAAGTATCTTTAAAAAAAAATCTTTTGTTTAAAAAACTAAGACTTTTTCTAGTTCTTCATTTCTTTCCACAATTCTAGCCATGTTATCTATAAGGAATCCATTAATGTGTAAGAGGCTTTGAAGTCTCTTTATGTGTGTGTGTGTGTGTGTGTGTGTGTGTATGTTTCCTGGTCATGCTCTTTCAGAACCCTGACCCTGCCAACCACTAATTTGGGGATGTTTAGGGGCCTATGCTAAGTCAATAATCAAAATGATTTTGGTACTGGCAACCCGCTTCCACCTCCATAGACCAGTTGGGTTTCTTGCTACTCCAGTTTATTAAGAGGTCAGACAGCAGCTTGGATAAAGAGGAGTTTGGTACAAAAAAAGTCCCAATCAAACCCAGGTCTCATCTCTTATTGGCTATCTGATCTGTAGTTCATAGGCAAGCCTTGTGAGTCTCATTCCTTTGTATAGGGAATGAGGATGTTATTTTAAGGTGGTTGAAAGGATTAAATAAATGTTGCTACCTTTTTTTTTTTTTTTGTCCTTAAATTGCATTCACCTCTCTGGATTGCATTTCAATGAAAAAAGGGACAATGAGAATTTTTGCCTAGTGGGATCAGTGGAGTGCTCTCTTTGGGGCCAGGCTTTACAGGCACAGACTAAGCCTTATTTATCAGGTTATATAATCTGAGCAGGAGAGCAGGCTGAGGTTGGGTAAACCCTCAAACCTGGATTATGGAGAAAATGTTGATGGCTACATGCAGGTTACAAAGAGGGCTGAAACTTGGGCTCTGTCTTTCTCCTGGGAAACATCTTTTACACAGTACTTACAAAGAAATATAGAAAGGAAGATGAAAGATTGTTTGCATATTGTTGAGGCTAGAAGAATAAGGAAGAGAAAATATTTAGTTAAAAAAAAGTAGTAGATTGTTTTTTCTGAAAATGCATGAACTTTAATGTGTTTTTAATTTTAGGTAATATTTTTTTCATGACAAGGAACAGATATCTACTCAATCAGGTACAAAAAAGGAAGTGGCAGAGGATGGAGTTAAATAAAGAACTCATAAAATCCATTTGGAGCTGGAAATCAAAGCTGAAGCTACTGTCATAGTCTCTGAGGAGTTCCCTAATTTTTTTCCAATTTTTATTTTGGACCAACTTTTCCTGCTTGCTCATCTGTCATGTGGCTTAACATGATTCCATTAACCCCAACTTTGCTTGATGGCTTCTGAGGCTCACCCTCCTACAGATTGTCACTAGATTAGCTCAGAGTTGGAGATAATGATCTTATTGATTAGAAAATGAATGGGCTGGGCTGGAGAGATAGCCTGGTAGTCTAAGTGCCTGCCTGGCAAGCACAAGGAACCAGGTTCAATCCCCAGTACCGCATACCATGCTGGCCCCAGAAGCGCCATGCTGGCCACCAAAACTGGTGTACACCTGCAATCCCAGCACTGGGGAAGCTGAGGCAGGAGGATCACTATGAGTCCAAGCTACACAGCAAGACCCTGAACTGAATAAATAAATAAATAAATAAATAAATAATTTAAGGGAAAAAAAAAGGAAGAGAATGAATTGGCTGACATAGAGTTAGATGTCTATCCTAAAGTTTGTTGCATGGCAGGTGTCTAGAATGGACTCTGAGGCAGACAGGTAGTATATTGTTTCATCTTATAATAAATGGTGTTTGGGAAGTGATTATCTGGCTACTATTTTGCATTTAGGAGACTAATGGTGGGGCCTGGGTTTGAGAAGGTTAACACAGAGGGACTAATAGACGTCATCCTAAGAGACACAAATCTGGAAATGTGGATTTTTTTTCTACCTGAAGTAATGCACCCTCTCTAAGTCAGTATTTTCCAAAGTTTAACTATTCACAGAGAGGTAAAATTAGAAAATAGGGACTGGTATAGGTTATGGTCTTAGTCTTTTTGTATAGTAAAATCTATAAGACCGCCAATGTACCTTCTTTTACTGCTTCATTCATCCTTTTGGGTCTCATGAAATTGTAGTCTTCATTTTCTTTTCCTAAAATATCCTTCAGAACATTTTGAAGTACTAGTTTTGTGATTATGAATGTCTTCAGGTGTTCTTTGTCATGGATGTATCTTATTTCTCTGCAAATTTTGAAAGATAGTTTTACAGGGTACAACAATCTCCAAGCTCTCCTTGACTTAAGGGTTTATGTTGATAACTCAGCTGTAATTCTGATGGGCTTTACTTTATGGGTGATTTATTTCTTTTATATAACTGCTTTTAATATTTTATTCTTGAGTTAATTTTTTGGAATCCTGACTATTAAATGGCTTGGTATAGATTTTTTTGATCATGGCTAATTGGAGTTCTAACATTTATTTTTCTTTTTCATTTATGTGTTTGGTACAGGGTCTCATTACATAGCTTGGATTCTTACTGATTCTCCCATTTTCAACCTCCCCTGTGCTGGGTTTAAAGGCATGTGCCACCACTCCTAGACTCAGTTGCCAGCTCAGCCCACCCAGGGGGCAGGGCAGGTGTGGCATGCAGGGCTGGGGATTGAACCCTGTTCCCTGTACTTATCAAAGCAGGCACTTAGTCTGCTGATCTATCTCTCTAGCCCCTAATTGGAGTTCCATATGCCTCATTTATCTGTATTTCAAATTATTTTCCATACATGGGGAGTTTTCTGCCATTACTTCTATGATCAGATTTTTACTTTCTTTTGGGTTATATCCTGATTTTTTTTCATTGATTACAATTAATCTTATGTTATTCTTTTTTGCATCATTCTTTTTCATGGCCCCATGCTATTTTTAAGAAGCTTTTCTTTTCTTAAATTATTACTAACTGCAAACCTGTCTTCTAGATTTGATATTCTATCCTAACATTGGTTGATTTTGCTGTATATACTTTCAGTAAAAATTTTTAATCTCCTAGATACCTGTCTGAATCTGTTTCATAGATTCATCTTTTGCACGTTAGGCAGTCATAGTTTCTATCATTTTCCTAAGCTCCTCTAATTTTTATATTATCTGTATCTACACTAATTTACTAGCCATGTCTTTCATTATGGTCATCATCTTTACAGTTATCTGAGAAATTATTCCTGGTTACTTTCTTTTTTTTAATTTATATTTATTTATTTATTTTTTTCTTTTCAAAGTTTTATTGATAAACATATAGCAATGAGACAGTTTCAAATCAAATCGAAAGTACAGTTTCAACAAATAATACACTGCATATATTCTTCTTAGTGGTTAATTGCTGTACAAGATGCAGACTTGTGATCCTACTTACAAACACCATTAGAAAAAATCATTCTATTCATTAAGAGAATGCAACTATATATCTATCCCAACCACTTTGAATACACAGATACAAAATGGACATTCATAGTTATACCCCAATTTTTTTTTAAGTTCCATTGTTGAATATTATAGGTGTGTAAACTCAGCAAAATATTCTAAAAGAGTACAGAAGCCCATAATAGCATTGGGTCTTCTGTTTAATTGGCAATGTCAGAAATTATTGACGTGAGTCCCCCACAGCTCAACATAACGACATGGCTTTACTTCCTATATTTCATCTTCATACTTTTCTACTGGATGGTTAAGACCAAGGTAAAGCAGAACCTATGCAACAAGAGTTGTAGCTTTTTGGTCTGAGAAGGTCAGTGAAATCCCCTCAGGATTTATCCTGAGATCCTGTACCTCAGATTGTAGAACCTTTGTCAGTGCAGCCATGTGGATGAGTCACGGCCATTGCTTGGCCAATGTGCTCTCTGTGAAAGCCTGAGAGAGTGTCTTCTCCTCATGTGACTCTCCTTAGGCACACTCCATGTCATCGATCAATTTCCTCTTTGGCCCCATAACCTTCTTGATCAGAAAATCTGGGACACTACCGAGGTACATGACGTTACAGTACAAGTTCTCATATGTCCTGAGTCTTAATTGACCTTAGAAGGGTAGGGCCAAAATATTGGCTTTCCTTGTAGCCCTCCTTTTTCTCTAATTTTGGTCTGCAAACTTAGGTTGTTAACCATCCAGAAGACAAGCTTATTGTTATTATCAAACGATTTACGTTATCAAGCTTAACCTCACTATTTCACTACATTTCAAACATCTTAGGCATAATAAGGAACAGGTATTTTTCATCAAGTATTGATATGTTGAACCTTAAGTCCCTACATAATATGATAAAGAACATTTAAAAATTAGATTATATTTTAACAATAGGATAAAGAATTCTATGCTTCTCATGTTTGCACATAAGTCCAAAGCCTGGTTACTTTCTTTCTTTCTTTTTTCGTGGTACTGGGGATTGAACTCAGGACCCTGTGCCTGCCAGGCAAGTGCTTATTCTACTGAGCTATCTCCCCAGGCCCATGGTTTGTTTCTTTCTAGAACCTCATTCATCTGCTTTGTTAGTTCTACTGTTACCATTTCAGAGAGTTCAAATGGATGGCTTTTGATTTGTTCCACCTCATTGTCCCCTGGGGTTGCCTTGAGTCAGCTGGAAGTCTGGGGTTGCATCTTGTTTCCCTATTTTCCCATTTTCTATTTTTTAAAAGTTAATTTTCTGTGTTGAGGCAGGTAAGTTGCTGTATTACTAGTAGCAAAGACTCCGTAGGAAATGACTACTTTTCAGAGATGTCATCTAGGTATAGCTGGCTTTTGGTTTTTGAGCCTTGTGAGATCCTACCTCTTTAATTTACAGGATGAGAAGTTGCAGACTACTTGGCCTAGCTCCTGGTTCTTTGGTACTGGCTTATTGTATTGTTTATGACTTACAGATAATCTTGGTCTTGGCATACAAGGAAGAACAACTGATTGGAACAACTAACTCACCTTGGGTAAAGTATAATTAATAATAGCAATAGAATCTAGAACAGCCTAGAATGACAAACTGGACAACTATTAATTTGTTACCTTTAACCATATGAACAAGATTTATAGTTATGTAACAAAATATAAAACACTAGAAATTTATATACATTAAATATCCCCTCAATTGATGAATTCTATCCTCTGGTGAGAAAATTTAAAAGGGCTAGCTGGAAAAGAATAAAGTAATAGAAGAATAGAAAGAGATTAGAAATAAGGTGTAAGGACAAAGGAAGATTATGTAAGCTTTTGGAGAGCGGTGAGGACAGGAGGGAAACAAGGAAGAAACAAAAACAAGAACTAATCAAAACCAAAAGACTAATGTTTTTACATTAAGGACTAATGCTTTACATTTACATTATATTTTTACATACAATCGAGAACAAAAAAACCCCATCAACAAAAAAACAAAAAAGATTTCTCTGTGATTTCAAGCCTGTAGTTATCTTCTGGCCTGTAGTTTTGTGGTAATGTACATTTCAGAGCATACCTGTGCTGTCACTCATAACGGAAGAAGGTAAACAGAGCCCAGATCAGTATTATATAATCTCACCAACCCTCCAGTAGGAGTAGGTCAGGGTGGTGCAGAAGCCCAACAAGCATGGATAACAATAGGTGGGGTGCTGGTTAATCTCCCAAGGGGTTCAGGCTGATCTTGCTGTCTGGCTGTGTGTTTGTGACCCAAGTTATTCAACCCATGACACTAGGGTGTTTCTTACAGGCTTGATCTTGGTTCTCCAGCCCTCTACATCTCAGGGCTATGTCTCACCTAGACATTGGCACCCTGAGATACTGATATCCTGAGATGGAGCCAACTCATGGTTTCCCCAAGTCCCAGGTTCATCTGCCCTCCCCAAACTGGCATCCAGTCAATCACCGTCTTTTGAGGACTTTTGGAGTGGATTCATTCATCAGCCATTGCAGCCCACTGAATCCACTGCTCCTCTCCATTGGCATTTCTCCCTGGGGGCCTCCAGGGTCCTCTGCAGGCTTGAGTCTTTCCCCTCATACTTCAAGCCAGGAATCAGGGAGAATGTGTAGTTCTTCACCTCCCTCTTCCACTTGGAGATCCATTGCCTTGTTCTTACCATGGACTCCAGTTCACCTTTAGAACTTTCCTAGGTCTTAGGACCCGCCTCTTTTTCTTCTCTTTCCCAAATTGCTGTACTCCTGTGTCTGGACTGCCAATCTTGGAGAGACCAACTTGCTGCTGGTCACTGCTCTGTCATCGTCCTACCTTATCTCCACTGTTTCAGATTTTCTGACAGATTCTGTAGTATGTTTTTCTCTTTCTTTTATTGCAAGGCTTGAGGGTCTCCCAGGGTCCTTTCTACAGAGCCTACAGCCAGGAGATATCCTCAAGCATGGTGGTCTAGCTTACTGGAGTGGCTCTCTGTAGTGCACTCAGGATCTGGGCTTTGGAGCCGGGCTAGCATTTCATAAAAGAAAAGCAATTTCTAAAGACATGCAAAGGGCATATGCTCAGACTATAGTTCTTTAGGCAGACCTATGGCATCTGTGCTACAGCCAGCTGTTTGTTGTCACTGAAAGCTCTGAAAGGTCTGCTATCACTGCCTTAGAGGAAATCAGCTATATTTTCCTTTTTAATTTTTTCCTGTTGCATATAAGTTTTTGAAAGTGTTAACAGAAGCTGATACTAGATTGGTGTTCATTGGCTAATTTGTGCCCCAGGAAAGGTTGCTGTTGTTTAAAAGGGATGCATAAATTATACAAGATTAGAGCAAGTTGTTAATGACAAGAAGATAAATCTGAGCCTCATCTGATCATTCTTTTATGTATTCGTTTTATAAATGTTTGCTGAGCACCACTTTGTGGCTCATAAGAATTAAAGAGCTCACCCCAGATTACTAATTAATTCTTATTAGTTATAGAATTGGGCAAAAGAATCCGTAATCTTTACATTCATGTCATTCAAATTGGACAGAACTTGGAAGATTAAACCCAATTATTAAACCTGCTGAAGCAAGACTTTTCAATAGGGGTCATGTCCAAATGAATCTTCCAGAAGGAAGAGGAAAAAAATAAAAGAAAAGTTCAATCATCTGTTTCATTTGCTGGTCTGCTGGTCTGCTGGTATGCTGAATCATTTTGGTGAAATGACATCTTTAAATTTTCTTTTAAGTTTTAAGTCAACACTACTTAAAGAGCACACATGTGGAAGATCTTTTCATTTGCAGGAAGGGTGCTTATATAGCTATGTTTTTGTTCAGAGCAGTTCCCACATCATTCTTGCAGGCATTGTGTTATTTGTGTGAGTGTCTGGAAATTTTCCAGTTCTTAAGATTTCTGATCATCACCACATTTCATTCAGGTGCTGCTCTTCTTCAGATTAAAAAAGTCTTAATAAAACCTTTATCTTCATTTGGCAGAGAGAAAAAGTAAAAGGCGAGATGGCCCATTTCGCTCAGTTTCCATTAACTTTAAGCGGAAGTTTTGCCTGTGGAAAGAAGATATTCTGATGGCAAGGAGACTGGGGAGATTAAATGGCTTTCACGCCACAATGTAGGATGTCACTCACTGAATATCTTGATAACCTGATTTTCAGAGCCACATGAGCTATATGCTCTGCTCTGTGCAGTGAACGAGGTGCCGGTTTACTCTGGGACCCTTCTATTCCCCACGTTATGGTTAAATTACAGGGCAGGTGATGTGCACTTCGCCTGAGTTGCAAAGTGTGAGCACTTCATTCCTGCCGTCTGTCCATATCGATGTTGTTGCTGTGTTTCTGGGTTCCTGTAGGGTGCATCTTATAAAATTAGGAATTTACATGCAATTATGTTTGGCTTCAAACTATGAAAAATTTAGTAAATAAGGCAAATAATATTAAAAAGCTAAAATCACTCACAACCCCAGTTCCCAAAGAAAATTACTGTTCCCAATTTTGCTTTATACTCCCCCTGCCTCCTACTCCCAAATAAATAGAAGGAAAAAAAAAAAAGATGCTCTTTTGTAGGAAAATGGATGCTCTTTGATAATGTTAAGTAAAATAAATCACATAAGCTTAAGCATCATGGCTTCTGTTATATAAGAAAGCCAAATTATAAATAAAGAGCAAAAGGAAAGAGAGGAAATAAGAAGATAGACCCTTCTCAGATGGGAAGGGGATGAAGAGATGGAGAGGGGAATGGAGGGAGCGGAAGGGGCTGAGGAAGGGAGCCGAGGTGTGTTGTCTACACACACCAGCTCCACACAAGGCATGTAAATATTGTGTACTACAAAATGCACTGAAAAATAGCAGTGACTACAGAAGTGTCTGCTGTAGATGTAGAGGGTGGCATAATTCATCTCAGGAACAATTCTAAATCTGGATAACGGAATTGAAATAAGCTCTGTATTGAAAAATTAAATTTAAGACTTGATATATACAACAGAATGTAGGTATTAATTTACAAACAACTTGCAAGAAATAAAAATTAGCGCTCCATATGCAGATCAAAGAAAAGAAACAATACTTTATTCCAATTGCTGTATTGCATCTAAATAGACAGTGTTGTACCACGACCTCTGTTTATCTTTCTGCCCGTTCATGCTGGGACAGTGTTACTGCTCTTTGGCTTTCCATATTGAAATGCTGTGCTTTTCATTGTGATTGGAAACTGAGACAGAAAAAGGAGAAGGATTTAGTGAGCTATGACACAATTAAGATTTTACATAGTAATGTCTCTGGTTTGTTGTGTTTTGTCAAAGAAGTGTCTGGTATCTATTGTTTTTATTATTTCCAGCTGTCCTAATTATTTCTCTCATTTGATTTTAATTCAGCTTTCAAAGAGGAGCTGGTTTGCCAGGTGGTTATTATTTTTTCAGAACTCTTTCAGCTTTTATTAAGAAAGATGTCCAAAGAAAGTCATTATTTCCGCATTTGCTTGTATCATATTTATGACCCACAGAAGAGGGAAGTCACGTGTTCCTAATGCAAATTTCTATTGTTTGTCCTACCACTCATGTCCAAGAAGATAAAAAATAAGCACAGATTTTCAGAGAGTGTGTGAATTTCTTCCTGGAAGAGAAAAAGCGGCCTCCTTCACTGGAAAGAAAAGAGTATAAAGTAACACAAATGCTGCATATGAGCACACTTTAAAATAGTGATCTAGGATAACATTTATTGCTTGTTTAAACTTTTAATTTTCATGAGCTAGGTTTTATTTGGCTTATATTTTAATAACAGAAATATTAAAGTTGGTGAAAAAAGAAATAAAAGATTAAACCTAGAAGCAAGAGGGAATATGAGGGCAAGTTCAACTCCATTAGGTCGGCCGCAGTAGCTCCTTATTTCTTTCTGTTAGGGAAGTGAAACAAATAAATAACTATTTTCTCATTATCAAGTAACAGCGCAGTTCAAATCCATTCTGCAGCTGCCTTTGGGAGCTGCACATGCTGAGCTCACAGGCACTTTTGCATCTTGACTCTGTGGATCTTGCTCCCAAACTTGACATACTGCAGAGGGGACCTGGGTGCCTCAGGCCCTGTGAAGCCACTCCCTCTTATCCTTTGCCACATGCTTTGCCTCACTTCCCTTTGCTGGCTTCCTTGGCTCTCCTGTCTTGTCTAGGCCTCCTTTTCCTCTCTTTCTACAGTACTAAAATCTGGTTGCAGAATGTGAGGAGTCAACATGGTAGACGCACACCTATTACTACTCTGGAATTTAGACTTCGAGGCTCTCCCAGAAACTCTCTGGGTACGCAATCACTTCCAGTATGGTCACCAGCCTGCACAGCCCTGTGGAGGTGGAGCTTCGGAGACACATCTGCGTGTCCTCTGTGAACCTCTTTAGAGATTAACAATTTTATGCTGAGCACAGGAAATTCCTTAGTGTTCTCTGACTATTTTAATGGGTGTGTATTATAAGATTACACAGTGGGCAGGAATTATGACAAGGTGGATGGCCCTGGGCCTTGGTGTCCTTCCCTGTGAAATGGGGATCTGATACTTGGGGAAAGTGTGGTGGCTCGGTGCTAACAGAGCAGCCACCAAGCAGCTGCAGTTAGTGGAAGATCCCTTTTCTTCCATCCTCAGTACACAAATGCACAAGATGCGATTGAAAAACATAGTAATATATAATTTTTATTGTTTTTTAAAAATTCTCTTAAAATTAAAAAAGACATAGTGAATGTTTACATTAAACAATTCATTACAGTAAAAGATATATTGCCTTTAATCTTACTCAAAACATTTCCTCTTCCTGAAAACCCCTGAGTCCCCTTGTTCTTGCCACTTTCTTTTCGTCTTTTTTTTTTTTTTTTTGGCAGAACGAGGGATTGAACTCAGGCCCTTGCACTTGCCAGTGAAACACTTATTCCTCTGAGCCTTCTCTCCAGCCCCTCTTTCCACTTTCTTAAGCAGCTCTGAAGTCTTCTTTTGTGAGTATGCTGAGTTGGATGTCATGGCGCCCTCAGGTCATGAGGATCTTATGGACACCATTTTGAGCTTGAGAGACCTAGAGGTCGCATGGTCACAGATCTGGTTAATTAGGTGGGTGAAGACACATTGAAAGATTTTTTTGTTTTAACAGTCTTTCGGTTTGATGGCACTCAGCAGCCATGTTCCCTGGATTTTTGATCACACATTGTAAAGATGCAAAATAGGCCTTGCAGAACTGAGAGAGCGGCAAGAGTGATGAGTGTGCTGGAAGTGAGGGAGGGGGTGAAGGGGTCAGAGCAAGGTGTTTTCTGCAGTAATAAATCTTCTAAAATGTAAACACTCACCATCTATTTTGATCATTCTTTTATGTGTAGAGTCCTTGTGTGTGACAGTGTTGGTACATGTGGTTGTATTGTTCTTGCTAGATTCATCACTGGAAATGGAGGTTATGATTTAAGCTAACTTGTAAAAACTTTCTGTAAATGTGGGGCTGTCATGGCTTTCTTGTCCATTTTAAAAAGCCACTAAGAGTTAGAATTATGTACATGACCTTTGAGAACTCGGAGGACAGTTTCTGGAACAAATAGCAAAATGAATAAAAACTGCCTTGGACCAGAATTGTAAAATATGTTTTCAAACTGCCTTTCCATTTTGTGTTATTATCTGTTTCTTTTTTGTAAGAATCTTTTTGATTTATGTCCTGTACTCTGGATAACTAGTTTGAAGATAACACTATGCAGTGCAATAACAATTGTTATTCTCTCGTTACTTTCTGAACATGTGCTTTATTTTTTCATAACATAGAAAAATGGAAGTGCCTTGCATTGGGTGGTACTCAGCAGCTGCTGACCCAAATGGACATCAGTGTCCCTTCTTCTCGCACACAGAACTGCCAGGCATCTCAGACTCAGGGGCACCGCAACCCTGCGCCGGCTCAGCCGCACACCAAGCTACCTACAGCTGCAGCTGCTGGGGGCTGCTCACCCTGAGCAGGGCCTGAGGCAAGCTCCTGTCTGCTTGCTTGGCCCCACTGTAACTAAAAGTGGCTCCATCCTGATTCTCAGAACCCTACCTGCCCTCCCTCGGGGACCACCCAGCTAGGAGAGAAAGTTGATTTCCAGCTTTCAGTTGCTAGACGTGGAACCTCTACCTGTACCATACAACCTGGCATTTCAAAAACCCTCCCTCCCTGGCTTCCCCTGCTCTTATGTAGAAACAAATATTTCATGACCAGAATCGCTAGGTTTCTGAGACTGCCATCCAGGAATGAATCTCTGAGATTATTTTGGTAGCATAGTCTAGATAGAAATGGTTGTCTAATCTTGAATTTATATACAAAGATAATTCTGTGCTCCACTGGAATTACTAAAAGAATTTTTGAAAACTGCACGTTTACAGCCATTTTATGTGTAGGCATTTAATAATGGGTACAGCGGCCTTTGCCTACAGCTGTTTTAGGCATACATATGTGACAATGCTACGATGCAGCTTCTGAATAGAAGTAAAGTGTACTTTTCATAATTCCCTGGAGAGCTTCCTGCCTCAGGCTTCTCACCCTTTTGTGCCAGTTTAACACCTGCTCATCTTCCAGCCCCATCTTCAGGGAGATCTCACACCGCTGCACCAGGTAACTTCCTTTTACAGTACTTATCTTAATTATTATCATGGTCTTATGACGTCAAAGAAGCAGCAGAGAGGTTCTGGGATCATAGTGCTCACACTTGAGCCTTGGCTTTCTTACTTGCTTTGTGCCACCGGACAGGTGATTTTATTGCGCTGAGGCTCACTTTCACACACGTGAAGTGAGGTAATAATAGCAAGGCATGGTGGCGGATGCCTGGAATGCCAGCACTCCGTAGGCTGAAGCAGAAGGATCCCTGTGAGTTCAAGGCTAGCCTGGATATCACAGCAAGAACTTGTTTCAAAAAACCCAAACCAAACCAAATCAAATAAAACGAACAAACAACAAACCAAGCAATAATACACTATAAATCTGTAGACTTCTTGCAAGGACTAGATTAAAAAATACACTTACATTTCACAGTGGAGCTGGCACATAGAAGTCAATAAATTCAAGTTATAACATGTTCTTCTTTTCCACCAAGCTGAACTGTCAGCTCTCTGAGGACAGATCTCATGGTTGTCTTGCCTGTGACTTTACCAGACTGATCGCCCACTATTTGGTGGTTAATTGATCAGATGTCCACTGAGAGAAACACAGGTTTTGGCAAATCTTTGGCTCCCTGGGCTGATGGAAGTCATAGAAGAAAATTTGTTGAATGAAGCCCAACAAGAAGTCTTCTAGAGCTGTGGAGCTAGTTCAGCAGCCTGTCTGGCAAACACAAGGACCTGGGTTCAATCCTCAGTAACGCATACTGGGTAAGCTGTGCTGGTCACTGAAACTGGGCATGGTGGGGCATGCCTGTAATCCCAGTGCTAGGGAGGTTGAGACAGGAGGATCACTGTGAGTCCAAGCTGCCTAGTGAGACTATGAACCAAGTAGATACATAAATAAAAGATTAAAAAAATGAAAAAGTTCTTAAGTTAGGAACCTAATTTAATCTTTGTACTGGTTTTACTGTTCTGTTAATTGTTTTCCACAAGTTTACCTTTAATATATTTGAAGATAACACCCTTGCTTTAATATATCTCTCTTCTAAAAATTGGCTGATGAGTATATAAAAGGAATAGCATCAGAATTCAGCATAGCATATGTTAAAGACATTAAAAAAATCAAACCAACATTAAAAGATCACTGTGAACCAGAGGCCATAGGTTTTCATTAGGTTTCATGCTTGGTATTTGTTCTGTTGATTCTGACCTATGTATAATGCCATGTATCTACCATATAGTAGAGGATAGTTGTACTAGCATTAAGATGACCTGCATTGCAACAAATTTTAACAATGCTTTACAAAGCCAGGAATGTTGGTGCATGTGAGTAATCCCAGAATTTAGGAAATTTAAGCAGAAACATTGCTGTGAATAGGGGGCCATCCTAGACTACACAGTGAGACCCTATTACAAAAAAGATTTTACAAGGTGAATTGACTGATTGTTACAATAGCTTTACTGAAGAAAACAGCTGTTTTCCCATTTAATAATTAAGACATTCAGACCCAAATCCTTTTCTTTTTTAATTATTTTTGAGACAGGGTCTCACTATGCAGTTCAGGATGGCCTTGAACTCACTTTATAGCCAAGGCTTGTTTCAAGCTTGCGCGGATCCTCCTGCCTCAGTCTCCTGAGTACTGGAATTACAGGTGTGAACTAACACCCTTGGCTCAAATCCTATTTAATATCAGGAAAACCGGAATCTAGGAACCTAGGACCAAAGCAGTCTCTCCTGTTCTGGTCGCCCATTGCATTTCCTCAGGACTTTTAGTGGTAGAATTTCTTGGCCTGTGGTTCCAAACCTTGCAGTTGTTTCTGCTACAGAGTGCATTGAGGTTGTGGTATTTCCTCTTGAATTGTTTTTTTTTTTTTGGGGGGGGGGAGAGTGGGTTTGTTTTCTTTCCACAACAGCCCAAAAATTCCACCTCTTGCCAGAATAACTGAGAACTGCTGATCACTTGCCCTAGCCTCCCTTAGCCTTCTCCAGATTACCCTCAAAGGCTTCTTTGGTGACCTAGGGTTGTCATCTCACTAGATAGCAGTGACTTCCTAGTGCGCATTCGTGAGAGCCAAGCCACCAGCCTGGTTTGAATCCTAGACAAGCAGACACATAAAGGAGGATACAAGTTTATATTTCTGAATAAGCACTCGCCATGATGCATAGGTTTTCTTTTTAGAGACTGTGGTAGCATGGAGGCATGATGACCTGAGTCTTCATGGGAACTTCTTTCTCTATTCATACAAACAATGCATATTTCCACTTTTGCCATTTCCCTCCTATTTCCTTGCCTCCTTTGCCAATTTTACTTCCTATACTTTTGGAACTGGACTTTGCCATTGTCTTTTACCTTCTTTAACTACTTTTCCAGACCTTAAAATTTTAATTGTTTTTAATGGAATTGCATTTCCCTAAACAAAGTTGTTTTCTTTTTCTGCTTCTTAACTCCTTACTCTTAAGAAGCCGTCAGAAATCTTACTGGCTAGGGCTCGTGATCCCAATATACCATCTGCCTCCCGCTCCTCCTACTTTAGCCATCTTAGATAACTTTCATATTCTCAGCCCAATACATCAGAGTTGAATGGGAACATAGGAAATAGAGCCAGCTACATCCTTGAACAGGTGAGAAAACTGAGCCTCAGAAAGAGAAATGCCTGCCCAGCATCCAGGAACTAGTTAGTAGGGGGCTGGGATGAGACCTCTAGACTTTTAATTAAAGCCTCTACCAGCGTGTTCCTCCCCCACCCCTTTGCCTTGACACTATGTGCACATGTTCTTTAATACATCATGAATTCTTTTAAATTTTTAAAAATCTTTTATTTATTTGGTATGGGATCTTGCTATGCACTTCAGACTTGTAATGAGCCTCCTGTCCCTGCTTCCTCAGTGCTGGGTATTACAGGTGGGTGCTAGCCTGCCCAGTTTCAGTGGCTGGCAAAGCCTGTGGTATGGCATGCAGTGGTATATCATGCAGTACCAGGGATAGAATCTGGACCCTTATTCTTGCCAGGCAGGTGCTTAGACAGTCAAGCTATCTACCCAGGCCTATATATCTTATTTTACTAGAGAACATTAACTTTTTTTTTTTTTTTTAAGAAATGTTAAACTAACCAAAAATTCTTGCTTCCTTTCCCCCTTTCCCACCTAGGGAATCCATTTAAGCTGCTTTTTGGTTCTGAAATGGATCCATACATCAAAATTTGTGAAGTTAAGCTAATACTAATCTAGAAAATAATCAAAGCAAATTGTGGAGTATTCTGCTCAAATATTAATGAAACTCCAGACTTCTAGACCAGAGGAAT
>NW_004524686.1:2722905-2732276 GCF_000260255.1 Octodon degus | reverse complement strand
GAAAACCTGACCAAAAGTAGTCAGGAGGTATACCCTGACTCAATCAAGAACCAAGGCCTAACATTTTGTCCTTTGAAGACAAATTTTCAGTGTTTCTTTCTGGGCCATTTTCTCAATGACTGTTTTGACTGTTATAGAAGGAAAATCCTAAAATGTTAATTTTTTAAAAAATTAGTTGATGGTTTAAAAGCACTGTTGTATCTTTCAGCAAACCAAATTACAAATGGAGTACATTTGCAAATATAATTAATAGATTTCAATGAGTAAGAACAGTTATAACCTTTGTATGAAATAATTCTATATCACAAAAGTCTAGGCTGAGTTTTAGAGAAGTAATAGATTTCAGCCTTGAGTGCATTGTCCATCTCCCATGGCCACATAATAACTAATTCAGGGACAGGTCATCCTAGCTCATGAACATCCTATATCATATATTAAATGTATTACATTCATCCATAAGCCAAAGTAATTGTTAATAATGTGTCATTTGAAAAATACTAATGTAACTAGGGTTTAGAGAAAAAAGTGAACTTTGTGTTCAAAGCATAAGACATGATAAAAGTCATAAATTGCTAAATTTACATAGTTAGCTGTTTAAAAAATCATGTAAATGTCAGAGCAGAATTAATCTTTCTCTATGAAAACTATGACATAATCTCCAAAGGCTGCTGCTGTCAAGGCACTTGCCAATATTATGGGCGTGTCTTAAAGGGGAATTAAAAACCTATATTCCTTAGATTACAATACTACAGCTTCACTGTAACAAATTAGGTGGGGAAACTTAAGTCTGATGTGCTATACCACATGCCAAGGGCAGAAATTCCAAGCTCTTGTATACTCCAATTGACACATACAATATTTATTACAGAGCAGTGGGAGTTTGTTATTTCATCAATAGGCCAAGAGATTAGATGATTTCTTTTTTCAATTGAATAACTGTTTACAATAATGGAATTCTATATCAGGTGTGGAGTAACTCAGTGCTCTTTTCTTTTTATCTCCCCAGTTAGTACCGTAAACAAGGTGCCAGAACTATGTGATGAACGGAATGGAAAGAGCGTGCCCTTTAAGTGGTTTAGCTAGTTACCGAGACTATAAAGCAAACATTTGAAAAGCTATGTGTGTCAGATTTCCTGTGCTTAGGTGGCCAAGATTTATAGCTATGGCTGAACAAAATAAAGGCAGCTAGAAAGGGGTTGTTTTGTTGCTTTCTTAAGAGCACTTTTAACATTTTTCTCCATATTACTGGAATATTTTGCTCTTAATAAGCTGCCCATGTTGCCTCTTGCAAGTATAACTGAAGTTGACATTGTGTGTAAATGCAGTGATGCTCTGCTGCCTCAGGAGCTCCCAATAAACAGAGATGATATTCACAATATTGAACAACTAATGAGGTGATTTCTGACCAACCCAACCGGATCTTGTCTGAGATGCTTGCCTCCAGGTTCAGAGGGCCTGGCAGGAATGTCTTCTCCTGAGGCATCTTGAGTTCACATGGGGGGTGGCTGTCCAATGAGGCTGTCTTCACCTCCAAGTCTATCAACTTGGTGACCTGAGGATTGTTTTACTGTCTTATCTTTATTCCTGCAAATTTTTGTGTTATGGGTTTAAAAAGCAAGGAAATGATGATATGTCAGCAAGGACTCTGAATTAAGTGACCTAAAATAAAAAAATCTGTATTTCTATGATAGCTCTACTACTAACCAGCTGCATAACTGTGGATAATATACAAGATTTCTCACTTAACTATAGAATGAAAGTATTACACTAAACTTCTCTTCTGCCCCCTGGTTCCTGCAGACCTAACACACATGGCTGCTCATGGATTATTAATAAAACTTCCAGGACTCTGAATCGTTCAAGCGCATAGCCTGCTCTCAGGGAAATTTGTGATTGTTACGCAATGTCACCTCAGAGATGGGGCTTACTCCTACCTTCAGGAAATCCATATTTCTGGTGGTTGAATACTATTAACTAAAAAAGAATACTGTCAAGTGTTTAGTGTGCTCTTTCATCTTGCAGGCTTCCATATCATGTCACAGGAAATTGGCCATTTCTTTAATAGGAAGCGCTGTGCAGCTGGGCTTCAGACTGTGCCTCTGGAAGGGAAAGAGCACATGGGCAGGGAGTCTCAAAGCGAATATGTTGCAGGGAGTTGTTTTTCTCTTTTATGTGCTCCTCCTTTTAGTGTGTGTGTATGTGTGTGTGTGTGTGTGTGTGTGTGTGTGTGTGTGTGTAGTGCATCATGTATCAGGAATTGAACTTAGGACCTCGGGCTTGCCAGGCAGGCACTGTGCCGCTGACCTCTATCCCCACCCTTCCACTCTTATTCTATAGATTGTGAAAGAAGAATAAGTAGATTAATTATATCATTTTTGTGTCTCCTAAAATCATTTAGCAAAGGGAACTGGGATGGATTTATCTATTCCTGTAAGGAGTGGTAAGCAGATACTTTTATTAATGCCTCTGGCTAAAGGCCTTGATGGCCACCAGTGATCACCAGCCCTACCTCTTCCTGTTTTGCTGAGGGCTGAATGTGCCCATCACCTCACAATCACGCTGAGGAAGAAACTGTGACCCTGCCTTCCTCACATACGTGTCGACGGACACGGGCTTGCTTGCCAAATTCAAATCTTGGTGTGTGTGTGTGTGTGGGTGAACTACTCCTTACTCTGATCCTAAAATAAACATCTGACACTTCCTGCAAATCTTCTCTTTCTTAATACAGAATTAACCTGCCAAAAACATTGTGTTTATAATCTAAATATTTGGATCATGAACCAAAAGGGTGGGGGTGTCTGTCTTCCTCTCTATTTTGCACAGAGATGTGTCTAATAAATGTTAATTATGAAAATAATAAATAATCTAGAAGAAACATGTTGAGGGGGAAAGTGTGAGGAGCCAGGAAAGGCAAATTACATTTGTTACAAGAATCATTAAGAGGAGGAAAATGAAGAATGCCTCTGGGTCGCCCATCCTCCTGCTGACATGCTCCTAGTTTTAGAAGCCAGAGGTCATGCTCCACTCAGTGATGGCCAGAAGTGTTGCAAAGACTGATGAGGGGACATTGACTGGAAGCTACTTGGCAAGTTGGAGGCTTTCTATAGGTCTCATGGGATTGTGTTTGGTTTAAGAGCAGCTTAAAATCCCAGAACACTGTCTCCAGAGTCAGGCAGACTTGGGTTTGCATAGCATCACAGAATTCTAAATGACCTCTCCAAACTTGTTTCCTCTTTATAAAAAAAAAAAAAGGGCGAATGAAGGCTTCATGTCGCAGGGCTTTTACAAGCATCAAATGAGCCCATGCACACAGCACTGGCAGGGCACTTGCACACAGTCAGTCCTTACCCAAGATCTCTAGGATGGTGATGATCGCTGGAAGGCCTCCCTCCCCTGCCAGCTACCAGCTGCTGGGGGCCTCCCTGATCCTCAGGACTCAGTGCCCTAGGCATGCCTTCTGTCATGCATTCTCTTCTGTAGAACAAGATGCCTGGACCATATGTCTCTTTTTCTGAGACAGCCTAAGCTTCAAACATTCTGACCTGTTGTCTTCACAAAGAAGGCAAATAATTGGAAATTCCCAGAATTTGACAAATAGTAACCATATAATTCAGGTCAGTAATATAATAAAACCACGTCATGAACACTGGAGTTCTGGCTGAAGAATTCTGGGATAATGAAGATGCATGGGAATGCTGTCTCACAGTAAGTACAGTTACATGTGTGGATGTGCTGCTGTTTTAATTGTAAAAGTACAGTTACTTACTATAGCGTATAATATCTTGCCACACTAGGGGTAGTGCAGAGGTGAGGGGCTACAATAGGGGGTCAGAAATTGTGACTCTTTCCAAATGCTATTGAATGTACTCAGATTATTTGAAATATGTTTGAAGTTATTTTTGAACAGTAATTGTTTTTAAAAGTTTTTTTTTTATTCTAACATCAGAATAAATGAAGAAGGATGTCTAAAGCTTGATTGGATAAGACATTTTCTAAACAATCACAAAATGAGGCTGAATTTAATCTCCAAACAATATCTAGACATTTTGTTTCTAAATTATGGTTAGTGGATTGTTAATCATAATTTCTGAAGCAGAATTCTCTGTCAGTACTGAAGACAAAGGAAGGTGCAATGTATTTATTCCCAAGATGAAGGCCACAAAGCATCATTGAGTCATATTTGACTTAATGATAATGCATGGCATTCTTAAGCCTATAAATATTTTCAAAATGTCTTGGGAATCTCCTTGAAAACTTATGCTTTACATAGCATGTATTTTATGATTTAAAATTATTCCAGTTGGAAAATTCACATGGAACACATGCTGAACTTATAATACATTGTTTAAAGGGAAAGTAACATAGAAGAAAGACTAAAATAATACCAATCACAAAATTGTTGCCGCAATACTGCCTAAGACCAACTAAAATAAAAGGAAGATATTGAAGTTGAGTGTTAGAGTTTAGAGCTAAAACGTCCCCCGAAGCCTATATACTCAGAGGTGGGGTTTTGAAAGGTCATTGAATCACAGGGATACAAAGTTCATCAGTGTATTAGCCCACTGACTTGTTCATGTGATGTTAGGGGGTGGGGTTGGTTGAGAAGCAGGTCCCTGGGGAATGACCTAGAAAGGTGTGTTCTCTTCCTCAATTCTTTCCCAGCTCCTTCCTTTTCTATCTCTTTGACTATCTCTCTGTCTCTATCTGTCTGTCTGCCTGCCTGTCTGCCTGTCTGCCTGTCTTTCCTTCCCTCTCTATCTCCCTCTATTGCTTTTTCCTGGCTTCCATAGATTGAGCAGTTCTCCTCGGCCATGTTCGTCTACCTTGTCTTTTCTGCCATGGAGCCAGCCAGCCAGGGGCAGAAGCCCCCTCCTCCTTTAAGCTGCAGATGTGGGGTGTTTTGTCCCAGTGAGGGGAAAGTGACTAATATGTCAGGGAGTTGTTTCTTGGCTTTGTGTTCAGACACTTTGTGATACAAGTAGGGTATTCTCAGTCCTGTGCATTATGGTGCTTCTCTGGAGGTTGTGGCAGAATGTTGTTTAATGATAGAGCCTTATCATTTTTAGTAGTAATGGAAAAGCCTGGAGAGTCTATATACATATGGTCAGGATTTGGAAAACTGTAGACAGCCACAGTCGTTTGGGTGTAGTATGAGGGCAACACAATGAAAACTGATAGCTAAAACCAAGCTAGTTACATTTAGCCATCTGAAGAGCAAAAGTGTTAATGGAAGTGTGTGTGTGTGTGTGTGTGTGTGTGTGTGTGTGTGTGTGTGTAGTGGCTCATTCTCTGTTTAAATCTCATCTCTTCTCCCAGTTATAGGGGGGCAGGGGCCTGATAGGATATACCCATGGTATCTGTCACTGAATAATGGCGTTTGATGACTAATGTAGGAGTGACGCAAAGTAAGTTAGGAAGGTTGGCATGGAAACAGAGATAAAGTAAGTCCAGAAGAGCAGAAACAAGCCTAGAAGGCAGTAATGCAGCCTCAGGCAAGCATAGAAAGAATGTTTTAAGCACATTTCAAAGGTACTCAATGAAGGCTGTTGGTTTTCTATCTGTCTTTGAGTTCTAGTTCCCGTATTCCTGTCCACAGGACTTTCTGAGGGAAAATTAATGCTTCTAATTGAAGGTCATTACTAAAATCATGACTAGTCTTCTCAATTTAATAATACTAATACTACTACTAGCAATGATAGTAACAACAACAACCAGGATCTCTTGCTGGTGATTACATGCCACCATATTTTGTGATTGTATGATTAATTTCTGCTGCACTCTTATGAAGTGGACAGTGTTTCCCTCATATTACAAATGGAGAAATAGAGACCTGCAAAGACAGAACTCTTTGCCCAAGGTTGCATTACTAGCAGGTGTCCGTTGTGCTTGAACGTCCATCTGCCTTCTCTGCGGTGTCTTGCTACACACAGTTATGTCTCATAGACTTGGTGAGATGACCCTTAGATCCGAGGGAGCACTTTTTACAAGATGCTGTGTCCCCCTCACTGCAGAAGTGCCTGAGTCTTAGAGAACAAATGCTCATTTTGGAGCTTTGTCTGCTGCTCTTCCAGAGAAGCTAGAGCTGAGACAAAGCTCTACCTTTCCAAGCATGTTTTCAGAAGGCATAGGAAAAGGCTAAAGCTCTACCCTGAAAGCATCCGTATTTCCCTGGGTATGCCAACAGCAAATACTGACACAAGTGCATGTTTGTTGTAGGCAAACATTCACATATTATGTATGTGCTTATACTTCTATTTTCAGAAGATACTACATTCTATTGAAGAAAAATCTTAACTAAATCAAATCAGAATGTAAACAAAACCTAGATGTCATATTGAAAAATGCAAAATGGGAAAGTAAAATATAATTATCAAAGACATAGTTTTGTTTACCTAGTACCATATTACAGGCACTGCGATTCAGGCCACAGGCTTTATTTTACTTAAATGAAAATAAGACCTAGGTGATATAAGTGTAAATTTGAGTGCAACTCTTTAATTTGCTAATTATACTTCTTGGTTATGGAATAAGGTTTATCATCTGTGTGGGTAGTGTTTTATTATGTTATTTTATTAATACAAGAAGAGGTTATAAAATGGTCCAATATTCTCACTTAATACACAGATTTTTTTAAAAGCCCGAAGTTAGTAATTATGAAGAAAATTAAAATACATTGCATATTAGTTGTAAAAATAATATATAAACTTAATTATATCTTCTAGGTAGCTATTATTAACTGTATCCACACTATTCATCATTAGAAAAAAATGAAATACACAACAAAGAGGTATGCTTGAAAAGGAAATCTAGTAATAGAATTACAGAGCTCTAGAGCTGAGACACGGCATCTTAGAGATAACATGGTTTTGTGGTTCTGTTTTGCTGTTGCTTTCTGGACAGGGAAACCTAAGAGCACTTGGGTGATTTTTGCAGCCCAGTCAGCAAGGCTGTGGCAAAGGCCATGCTGAGGACCTGCTGTTTTGTGTCGCCCAGGCTGGGGAGCTCCTTGGTGAGCTGCTATTCAGTAGAAGAAGTAACTGAAGTAGACTTGGAACCACAGAGCAGAGAAGAGCCTTTCTAACAGCTATCATGAGACCAAAAGGCAAAATCCCAAGTCTTCCCTAAGGGAGTAGCAGGGTACCAGTGTATGTGTCCTGTGGTACCACGTGGCTACATCCTGCCACCATGAGTACTTGCCTGTGTCACATATCACAGCACTGACCACGCCCAGGAATTCACTGAGAGCAAGCCTCCCTTGGGAACAGCTTGGCAGTGAGCACCGCGAGCACCCAAACTTTATAGTTCTGCCTGCCAGGCTGGAGGGGAACTAAGGATCTCTCCAGGTGGATGACCTCTTCATGAGTAAACAGACTCTCCGACAGTGATCCTCAGTGCGTGGATTTTGCCACACATGAGCTACTTGGTTTTGAAATACAGAAACATGCTGAAAGCCTCAGGGAAAAATAGCACTTAAAACATAAAAACACAGCAATTCCTATTGAGCAATCCAATCCCATTCACACAACAGAGCTGGAACCATATGCAATAATGGCCCCCAGTGTGAGTGTGGCGGTGTGATGGATGACGTACAGTGCTAGTGCTGCTAAGAAACAATTAAAGATGGAAATACCAAGCCAGTGTTTGTCCTTTCAGAAGCACAGACTTAACCCTCTTTGCCTTATTTTCTCTTCTCCATGAACATCTGCTAATAATAACTACTTTTCATCAAACAGCCTCTGCTGTGTACCGGATGTTGTGCTGAAGCAGTACTTTGGGTGATTTTTACAATGATTTTGTGAAGGATATTTATCTTCATTTTACAGATGAGGTTTGGAGAGATTACAGATTTGTTACTATGCTATAAAGCTGGCAGAAAAACCAAGGCTTGTCAAAAAGCAAAATCACCTCCTCACTACTAAAAAAAAAAAAAGTAGTTTGATTGCTATTATTACTATATTATTCTTTAGGAATAATCAATATTTTTTTGAGACAGGGTCTTGCTATGTTGCCCAGATTGGCAGGAATAATTGATTTTAAAATTGAATGAGCAAGTGTTTTTCCTGAGAGTAGCATCACCAGCCTAGCCAGTAGCAGAGGAATTGATGGGCCCTGAAAACTTGATACTAATTCCAAGAGACTTTTTTTTTTTTTTTGCGGAACTGGGGATTGAACTCAAGACCTTGTGCTTGCCAGGCAAGCATTTATTCTATTGAGCCATCTCCCCAGCCCTTGATATTAGTTCCAGATCTCACACTGAGTTAAACAATGTTATGAACCAGGCAGCAACCTTTACTTAGCCACTTGGATGAAAGTGCTGTTATTTCACAATAAAATGTTTATGTGCCTTTTTATATCAGAAATGTGCTTAATTATTTGGTGCTGTCTGACTGCAAGATGACATAGCGGCTCTTTAGCTGGTTAAGACTGATTATCTCCACTTTATAGCACCAGAGCTTAATTAATTTGCACATTCCATACGGAATTTTGAGAAGAAAATTCTTAAAAGTTAATTGGGCTAGTTTTATATTTAGTCAATATATCTTTAGTACAACTCTGAGCAACAACATTTCATGTTATATAGCTTAATGCAATAATAATATTATAAGAGAGGTTGCTGATGGTTATAACTAAGGTTTATGTTTTGCTGTCAAGCTTTTTTTTTTCTGTTTCTTTATAATGCACCTGATTTTCCTGGAAGGAAAGCTTTTCAGGACACATATGAGGGGAAGGTAGGAGTAAGTGTACTAGTAAAGTAGGTGTCTAGAGTCTGACTGAGCAATTTGGCATTGAAGTCAGTCTTGAGTTTAAATTCCCACTTTGCCACCTTTTAAAAGCAAGTTAATTTGCAGGAGATAGCTCAGTGGCTAGAACATGTGCCTAACATGCACAAGCTTCTAGCTTTAAGCCCTGGGGCCATCCAATAAATAAGTAAATAAAAGTGTTCTAATCTTACACATTTTAACCTGTTTGTATCAGGGTCCACATCTGTAAGCCAGGGATTGCAGTACCCACTTCTTAAAGGTGTAGCAAAGATCGGATGTGCTTAGCTTGGCCAGGAGAGACCAGTGAAAGCAGCTGCTATTGGGAGAAGCTGATGTAAAACATTCAGGAGGGGCAGCCTCCAAGTGGAGGCCTGCTCAGCTTGCTCCATCCGGGCAGGTGGAAGAGCAGGGAGCACAGAGCCCATCAGTGTTCTCAGCCCACCCACGGGCTATTCCCGCCCCCAGTCTCCAGTGAGCTCATTGCTTGAGTCTCATGTCATTGGGGTCCACAGAAATATGATGCACATTTTAAGTCCTATGAGTTGAGGAGAGGTCTTTGCATTTTTTGTAGAAACTTGAATTACATTGGGCATGCAGTGGTCACATAGT
>NW_004524686.1:2717875-2722469 GCF_000260255.1 Octodon degus | reverse complement strand
CTTTCTTTCTTTCTTTCTTTCTTTCTTTCTTTCTTTCTTTCTTTCTTTCTTTCTTTCTTTCTTTCCTTGTTTCTTTCTTTCTACAGTATTTAAGCTAATTTGATTTGGCAAATACAGGACATTGGAAACTTATAAAGTTAATTTCTTTAAAATATTTTTTAAACTATATGAGTCAGTTAGCTCAGGGTGTGTCAAAATTGACAGCTCCTAAAGCATGTTACTTTAACAAGTTGAGAGATAAAAACAAAGCTACAGGCACCTACAGGGCAAAGCCAAGGAGAGGCCAGTCCATTTTGAAAGTTTTTGCAAAGATTACCTCAGGTGACAAATTTTATCAGAAATTTGTTTTTATTCTTTAACAGTAGTGATTAGCTTGCAGATAAGCTGTAAGTCAGAGACTTATTCATACTTTCACAAAACCTCTTGGTATGTTATGATTGTCTTCTTGAGAATAGATTGTCTTACCAAGATACCGAGCACTTCCTGTTTTAAGTCAAGATATAACTACCCTGAAATGTTCTGTTTGAAAAACTGAGGTCTCTCTAGTGTTGGAGGAAAGGACTGAATAATTAAACACACACAGACATACAACACTACCAGGGAAAAAGGGAAAAGCAAACAAATTAAGAACTTGGCAAACTAGTTACATTTTTGGAGTATAAGGAAATGGCATCCTAGATTTGAATGCAACTTTGAGCTCAATCAGAGATTCACTCATTCCTGCTTTCCATGCTGACCTTGTGGCTGCGTGCATGGCCGAGGGCTGGCAGATAGAAATCTCAGGGGTTTCCAGAGAAGGTGAGCTTACCCAGCAGCAAGGAGATGGAGGAATGCTTTGGGCTGGGAAGCTCACTTTCCTGGATGAATTCCTGCAGAGAGCTGCAGGATGCCGTGAATAGTGTCAGACTTGCAGCAGAACAGAGGCAATGAACAAAGGCAAGCAAGCTGCAGCTGAGGCTGAGGCCTGTTTGCTGAGACAGAGTTCCTTCTCCAGGCCTCAGTTTCCTTTGGCCCAGAGTGGCACCTTCACTAACCTGGTGTCTTTGTTTTTCTTTTCAATGCTGTGGTGTTGGGTGACTGGGCCAAGAACACACTCCATGTGCTTATGGTGCTGGACACAAGCTTAGAGTCCTGCGCCATTGCCTTCTGCAGCAAGCCCTTTGGCTGTGAGCCGCCTGTTGGGGATGAGAAGACCTGGTAGGGAAGTTGTGTAACAAGGGACAAACTCAGCATGGATTTTACCCCTCTGAATAAATTACAGTATGTTTCCTCTGTTGCTTTGTATAATGGTATCAGCTAAAAAAAAATGAAATGTTTAAAATAAATAATGAAAATAGTCAGCATCTACTGTGTATTGTGTGATACACGCGTGACTCTAAGAGCTCTCCTTGCTGGGTCCTATTAAGTTCTTATGTGCCTTAGAAAGAGATGCTAGCATGGGTCCCATTTTAACATGCACATAGAATCAGAGGCTGAGAGAGAGTTACCAATCTGAAGCTTAGATTCAGATCTTTACCCTGTGGGGCCTCGACTTTATGCTGCTTCCTAAAGACTCAGGGCCCAACAACTTGCACATTAGGTAAATATAATTATCTGGTGCAGTTTCATCCCTTAAAGATGACAAATCTAAAGACTATGTGAGAAACAAAAAAAAATGCTTTTGTGCAGTGAAAAAAGATGGAAAATTGCATCTGTGCTCGGCTTGATCTTTTGGAAAAATGATGCATGCTTAAGCGGGAACAGAGGATGACAGGACTGGGGGTGGTGAGTTTACACTGTTGTGCTTGGATTTCACAAATGGTGACTATAATGAGAAACAAATAAATAATAATTTTAAAATCCCCCCAAATGGATTTCTTTATTATTATAACACTTGTAAGAATTTGGTTCCTTGGGCCATATTCTTTAAAGGAAGGGCTGAGAATTTAAAATTGTCTGTAAGAGATACTCACAGAGCTCAGGGAATTTTGTCAGGATGAGCTCATTCATATTTCTCAGCAAGTTCTTTTGGTGTGCTTTGTATATATAAGAAAAGGTATGCCGTATTTGGAGTTCTCTGCCTGGGTTGCACCTTGGGTAAGCAGTATGGATATTCCTGACTGTCCTCTTGATTC
This sequence comes from Octodon degus, assembly GCF_000260255.1. NCBI lineage: Eukaryota > Metazoa > Chordata > Mammalia > Rodentia > Octodontidae > Octodon > Octodon degus. Next base: position 2,720,355 of record NW_004524686.1, on the reverse strand, counting down.
TAGTTGAAGCTGCTTGCCACAGGCATCTCTGAGGAGATTGCTTTGTGATTTATGCAGGTCTAAAGGAGACCAAGGATCATTTATCTTCAAACTGGGAAAGAGATGAAAGTGGCTTGGTAGTAAAATTTCCTGTGGAGTTAGATGAGAGCATCAAAGGGAAAAAATGTCATTGTTTCGCGAAAAACTAGGAAACGTGAGTCAGTTTTTAATGTCACAGATATTTCCCTGTAAAGAGTTTGCATTTTTGAAAAATCTCCATTGAAGTATAAAAACAACTGAAGCAGTGAATTAGTATGATGCAAAAGCTATTAGCACAAAACATTGCCTTTCTTAGAGGGTTAAAGTTTTAAAAAAGAGAACAAGGTGGTGAAAAATCTTAATCTAACTTACGCCATTTGTAATTTTTTTCCCCATGATGAAGTCTGATTTCTGCCCTTGCTTCAGGATTGCACAGTATACTTTAAGAGGAAAAAGCATTCTTCAAGATGGGTACTTCTCTAGCCTGGATATCCTTTGTTCTGTTATGTTCTGCACCCTTGATGGTTTTGTGTTCATTGATAGACTCTAAAAATGATGCTACCAAACTCTTGGGCAGTATGTGCTAATTTGTACTACAATTACTGTGCTTGGTATGTTGGTATGGTCCTATTCTTTTTAAATGTGTTCCACAGATTCAGAAATATTTAAAACACTATGATGCCTGGAGGAAAAAAAATTGTGATCAGGCCATTTGTCACTGTGCATAGGAACGTAAGATTCCCACCAGACAGAAAAGATATTATGGGTTTCTCTCTGGCTACTGTACATGCCATAAGTAAAACAATGATGCATGAAGTTGAACTGACTGCCAAAAATAGATCAGGATGAAAAATTTCTCCCAAGACAATTGGCTGTGATCCTAGGGATTTTCCCTTTTACTCTGCATCCATGAATAGGAATATATCTTTCCTCTGCCTGTCCTCTTCTTTTCTCCTTTCTTTGTTTTCTTTCCTTTCTTCCTCCCGTCCTCCCATCCCTCCCTTCCTTTTTTCCTTCCTTCCTTCCTCATTCTTTTCTCCTCCCTCTTTCTCTCTCCCTTTCTTCCTTTCCTTTCTGTGACTTTTGCAAAGTGAAAGTGGGGACCTAATCCACTTTTAGTTAGTTTGAAGGCATAGCCATGGCAATGGTGTTCTAGTTCATGTGGAAACATGTTCTCTTTACTCTAAGTTCTTAGCTTTATTTTATTTTATTTTTTTCTCTACTTTAGGGAAGGGTCTACAAAGTGTTGAGTGTCTCACTATTAGATCGGACTCGTAGTGATCTGCCTGTTTACAGCCTCCCAAGAGCTGAGCTTACAGGTGCTTGCCACCAGGACCAGTCTCAACTGCTGTCTCAGTGTGCCCCCAGTGGAGGCCAGCACAGCAGGCCAGGGGATGGAACCCCCAGCCCCTGCCCCTGCTTGCAGGTGCTTTAATCCACTGATCTATTTAGTTCTTAGTTTTAAAAGGTTAAAAATTATATTATATATATATATATATATATTTAATTTTTAATATTTATTTGGTACAGGGTCTCGCTGCACAGTTGGGACTCATAGTGATCCTCTGTGTGAGCCTCTCTAGCAATGTGATTATAAGCATGCACCCAGTTTCAGTGGCCGGCTCAGTGCGCCCGCAGTTCTGGGGCCAGCATGGCGTGTAGTACCGGGGAATGAACCCAGCGCATAGACGGCCAAGCTATCTTCCCAGACCCTCCAAAATTATATTTTTATAATTCATAAATCAGTGTTTGTAGAGAATAATATATGTACCACTTTTTGAAACAGTGGTTGAAACTTATAAATCCAGATCAGCCCCATCTATAGATGAAGAAACAGACTCAAAGAAAGATTTAGGAGGAGACTTTAAGTGGTCTGTCAGAGATATGGAGACGTGGTGCTCAGATTGCTTTAATGGAGGGACCTCTGACTGAGTGTGTGTGTGTGTGTGTGTGTGTGTGTGTGTGTGCGCGCGCGCAAGTGTGTGGTTAGTAGTACTCTCCAGGATCAGCCTTAGCTGTGAAGCTCCACATCCAAGTCTCCTCCCTTTTAGGGAACCAGCATCCTGTGATGGGCTGGTGCAGAAGCCTGGCCACTCGGCCGCTCTGGGGCCTGGTGATGGACAACCCTGGCTCTGCGGTTCCCTCCCATCTGCCAAGCACGTGTCTGCCTGCACCGCAGCGATCTTCCTTCCTCCTCCTTCCCCTCATGGGCGCAGCTGCTCAATGAACCTTCGGTACCCTCAACTGTAGCTCAGTGTTTCTGTAGAGAGTACAATTTGGGACATTAATTGCAATTACATGGTATATTGGGATTTTAGAAAAGAAACATGTGGGTAGAATTTTCTTTAAATTGACACACTATAAATATGAATAAAAAATCTTTATATCACCATCATCATTTTAGGAATGTGATAATCCTAAAAATACAGAGAATATAAAAAAACCTATTTATTTCTAACTAA
>NW_004524686.1:2708756-2717420 GCF_000260255.1 Octodon degus | reverse complement strand
ATTTATTTATCAGTACTAGCGATCAAACTCAGGACTTTGAACTTGCCCAGCAGACACTTATGCCACTGATCTATATCCCCAGCCCTGGAGAAGTTTAGATACAGTAACATCCACCAAGGACCTTGCCTTGATGTAGTCAGAGGATTGAAAGAGATTTAAAAAGGGGCAATGCTCTTACATGTCATTCAGTATTGTTTGATGCTATTTGAGAATTTCCACAGTTGCTAGCCATGAAGCACACTGCTGGGGCCACACTGTGGCAGACACTAAGTTAGGTAACTGGTTAGTTAGGTTGACTGTCAGTTACTACATACAGTTCCAGTGTATTTCTATAAAACTCAAAGTGGAAACACATCTGATGTATTCTCTGCCAAGTTTCCCCCACCAATCCCTCACCTTAATATAAAGATGGTCTACATTTTGTCTTTGTTCTGCTTCCATTTGGAAGAGATCCTAAGATTTCTACAGATAAGCCCCTTCCCAGTGCAGCAGGATTTACCTCTTCTAGGTAAGCAGAAATAGCTAAGGCTGTCCAATGACTTTTTTTTTTCCTTGATTCATTTACTGAGCAATATATATTCTGCTTTGTACCAGTCAGATCAATGATGGATAAGGGCAAAAAGTTAGGGGTAACGTCTGAGAGGATGTATTTGCAACATTACTCTTTTACATAATGGTTGATGCTGTGCTTGGAGAAAAGGGTAGGAAATTTAAAGCTTTGGGCAAGAAGGGAAGCCGAGATATAAATATAAAGAGAAGTAGAATTACAGAATGGGTGGGGGTCCATTTGTTGTAAAATACTCTTTTATTGAATATACTTTGTTTTCTAAATTCTGGTTTATGGGAAAATGGATATATCACAAATGTACTAGCTCCTTGAAAGTAATTTGAGAACAACTAATACAAATTGTATGTAAGCTTGTTATAATTATAGAAACAAATTTTTCAATCCTTAGATCATACAAAATTTGGGTTCTCAAGACTATTGCAAATAAATCTCCAAAGTTCTAGACTTTTAGCTCTAAGTTGTTTCCTTTGGAGAAAACGTAAAAGTGATAATTTAAATTCAGAATCTTCAGATAGAAACAGACTGTTTTCCCACTATCTGTAAGATATATTGCTTGTTCCTGTACCCACTTTGCAACACTAACCGGGTTCAACTGGTTTAGAGCAAGGAGACCAAGAGAAGGGGTTGGGGAGGAAGAAAAGAGGATAAAAAAAGAATTGAGATGTATTATGTGAATGGACCAGTTGCTCACAAGGAATGTGATCATTATGTACCACAAACATGGCCTAATAAAAATAAAAACAGAAGAAAAGAAGATAATCAAATGCTTACAGGGTAACTAGTATCATATATTGTGGGGTTTATAACATATCTGATAACATAGCCTAAAGACTAGCATGAAAGAGATGAAAATGATCTACTGTTAGGCCCTGGTACATGTGTGAAGTGGAAGAAAATCTCCTGATGTTAGATTTAGTTCATTGCTAAAGTGTAAAACTTGCATATAAGGGAGAAGGCGTGGCATCTTCAATGGTATTTGAGCCCAAATGTGTAGTGTAAATTGTAAAAAATCAGTTAAGAAAGAAAGGTCTTCAATATGAGGAAATAATGTGAGAAAGAGGAGAAAGATCCTGTGTTGTCAGTTGCAGAGCATTTCATTAGTTGAAATACAGATATGTTCGGAGGAGCCAGGGGTCCTAAGGTGAACAAGGTCACAACAACTAAACCACAGATGTCTTCAGACACCCGTGCTTTCTTCTGTAAGCAGGCAGTGCTGTTGACAGTTCCCGAGTGGTGGGAAGACATGAGCAGGACCACAGTTCAGGAACTGCACTAATCCAGTAGCAATGCATGCAAGGACTTACAGCGGAGAGAGACCGAAAGCAGGGAGGTCAGCCTGAAGGCTGTGGTTGGCGTCTGGGAGATCTAGCATAAGCATTTAACTAGGATAGCGGTAGAGGAGACTGAAAGCAGGGTGTAGACATCGGTCAGGTAGCAGAGGGAGAGTGGGTAGGGTTGGGGGTAGGACCTGCAGGAAGAAAGAGGTCTGTCTGTTATGTTCTGGTGTGGGAAGCTGGTGGTATACTACATAGTAAGAAGAAACAGAACGGGGGGCAGTGGGGGAGAGGGGGACACAGCTCTTGGATTTGTCATTATGTTTCAGCCTGGGGCTTCAAGGATATGTCTGAGTAGAACCAGTTGGCAGACAGCTCAGAATGCAGATTAGGAGCTGGAAAGAGAGGTCACGGTCTGAGACAGAGATTTAGGAATTACATTATTAGGCGAGTATTGAAGCTGGAGAATTAGATGAGGTCACGCAGGGAGACAGTGCTAAGAGAAGGGAGGGCAGGGAAACGACTTCAGGCCAAACTTTCATTTAGTAGTTAAGAAGGGAAAAAGCCCAGAAAAGTGCATGGTGTGCTTTATTTTGTTTTTATATAACATTCTGGATTTTTCTCTGTCAATAAATCTTTGGCAAAATACTTTCCTTAAACAATCATACACCTCACCTATATATAAGTGTTTATGCATTTGCCAAAAAGAGTAACTTTACAGACTGCAAGTGGTAAAAGTGGAAAGATTGTGAAGGGCTAGTGGTTAATTTGTGGAAGAAAACTCAGCATTGAATGTAAATGTAAGAAACAACCGAGGATAGCAGAGCACTACAATAGTCAAATAGGCAATTGCTATATTAATAATAGAACAAATTGGAAGGTTTAATGGTATTTTAAAAGGCAAGGACCACCTTTTATAGTGGCTTACATTCTCTAAATACTCTTTTCCATTTGCTCCTGTATAAACATCAGGAAAATGACTAGTACGTAGTAGGTGCTGTGTAAATAATCAAATTCTAGGCTAGGTTTTTCTCCATTGATAAATCTTTTGCAAAATACTTAAGTCCCAGGCTGGCCTTGAACTCACTATGTGGCCCAGGCTGGCCGCAAACTTGTGGGTGTCCTCTTGCCCCAGTTTATGGATTGCTGAGATTATAGGTGTGAGTCACTATACCCAGGATACACTTTTATTACATATGGACTCAGAAGGATTGGCTAGCTGTGGTCTGCAGTAGAAATTTCAGTGTGGTTTAGGGTGGGAGGAGGTGAAGGAAGATGGTAGCTTCATTTACATTTGTAGCAGAGGCACTGAGAAGAGGGAAACACTTTTATTTCCCTTGTGGACTGGCCATTCATTTTGCTGTAACAGCTGCTAATGGAAAATAATAAAACCCACTTTCGTCAAGCAGTATCTGGAACATTTACAGGTCAACCCAATGCTCAAAAGAGATTGTTACAGAACACATTAGTTTGTCATCATCATCCACTTTGGTCAGGGGATTTTTATCATTGGAAATTGAATTTATAGGTCACGGTCTGTTAGGATTCCTGAAAAAAATCATCAAATATTTGTAAGTTTGTGGAAGCGTGCAGCTAATTATTATAAATGAGCATACACCTCTCCATGTATTAAAGTCACAAAGGTGGCAAATTAAGCTGTGCAAAAATCCAACTTCACTAATTTTAAACCTATGTTATGCCTATTAATTTTTCCAAATTGAAAAATTTGGTCCGAGTCCATAATAATCCCGTCTTACGATGCATGCTAGGAGGTACGGTCGTCATTTCTCTCTTTTTTAAATCATCAAATGCAATGCAGGAGCTGAAGTCCAGGAGCGCTTTTCTTCTCTTTGCTCCTGTTCTCTCTGTGCTCCTGCTTATTTTATGGTGGTCCTCATCAAATGTAGAGTTCAGTGAAGTCACTGAGAACTTTAAACACAATATTTACAGTGATGATCGAAAGTCCCGGTGGAAAGAAACGCGCCCTACACAGATGATGTAACTTGCTTATTTGCTAGCTGCAGGATGTTGGCCTGCCTGAATTCTCTAGGCCTCAGTTTCCTCTTATGCAATATGAAGAATTTGGATTGCACGTTTTCCTAGAACATGTTCTTATAATTTAAAAAAATAATTCTTGTTTTCCTCTAGTTATATAAAAATAATGTGTATGTTCATGACAGAGAACTCCTAAAATAGATTAGCAAAAAAAGAGAAAGCAAAACTCTTATTAATGATACAAGCCAGAAATACAAAATGGTTTACATTTTGGAATATATTCTTTCTGTCCTTATATGTTGACATGAATATATGCCTTTGTACACACAGAATGAGATTTTTTTTTTTGGGGGGGTGCAGAACAGGGGATTGAACTCAGGCCCTTGTGCTTGCCAGGGAAGTGCTTATTCCACTGAGCCATCTCCCTGGCCCTGAGATCACTTTTTAGAAACACAATCTTGCATCCTACATTTTCTCACTTAGCAATACTGTGAGCAACTTTCTCTATCATATGATTTTTAAAAAATGAAATCCCATTGTATGAATGGGTCATCATTTTCTCCACAAGTGGATTATTTGATGTTTCTTGATTTTGTGCATTTTCCCCACAGTCTTATAATGATAGTTCACATGTCAAAATCTCTGTAAACATTTCCAGGTTTTGGTCTTAATTTAAATGGGCAGAAGCAGAATTACTGGGTTGAGAAGAATGCATGTTTGCTAAGGGTTTAATATCACTTACTAAATTCACATAAAGTTTGAATAATGTGATGTGTCTTGGTGTCTTTGAGATAATTAATTGCAGCTAGATTTAGGAATCATGAACATGAATAGTCCTTTATGAGAAGCTGTAGCTAGGTGTATTGTTACAATACACATTTGTACATGAACAGTTTTGATATTGTGCCATTCTGTGATTATTCAGAGAGAATTATAGTGTACATTTATATAGTCATTTTTCTGCTTTTCCAGAGAATAGTGTTGTAGAAAACAAAAAAACAAAGCCAGGCATAATCATGAACTCCTGTAAGTCCAGCTACTAGGGAGGCTGAGGAAGGAGTATCACAAATTCAAGTCCAGCTTAGGTAACTTAGTGAGACTCTGAAAAAACAAAAAACAAAGAAAAACAAAACACAAAAAAGGGCTGGATAGAGGCCTGGGTTCAATTCCCAGCCCTGCAAAAACAAGAATATTACACATTTCAGAGAGATTCAAACAGACTTTCTGAGGCTCTTTTTAGCTTTTATAGTTTGATAATGTTCAACTTAATCTGAATGTGTTTATTGAGATTCTGCTATGTGCTTAGTAGTAAAGCCTTCGACATCAAGAAGCACACTGTTAGCAAACATCAATATTACATACCAATGGTAAACATACGTCATTAGAAACAATTGACAGGCCGTGGGCTATGGATGCTGGAAGCCAGGGTGGCCTATAGTGTAAGAAGAATAAGAAATGAATTAAGTCTTAGAAGATGCTGTGCTGGCCAAGTCCTTTGGTAGCACTTCAGAGGAAACACCTCACATTAGCTTTATACATGGGTTATATTTATTGACTCATATAATTAGGTTGAAGGTGGAACGAGGGCATAACTGAAGCATGCTGTCCCCTACTCCCTTCCTGTTTTCTTCTCTCTGTGGATTGGTTTCATTCTCTTTGTCCTTTCTACACTGATGGCTCGAGCTAAGCCTGCTAACTGCTGATGCTTGCATCTTCAAAGTCTTTAGTGGAGAGGGAAAAAAGTTACTCTCTCCCAAACTGGACAAGGGGAGTAGTGTGGACCGAGAGAGAAGTCACAGCTTGCCAGCTGTGTCAGGCACCACATTGCAGCCAAGGGGTACAGATACTTCCTTAAAAACAGGAGTGAAGGTAACGTACTGACACAAATAGCATAGGCGTCGGAAGAGGATATGGACAGAAATGAGGTTATCAAAGGGTAGGCTTGTAGCCAGTGATCAAAATATATGAATTGAATGGAAAAGCAATAGAACAAAAGTAGATGTGTAAGAATAGGGAAGAAAACATCCTTCTTAATCACCAAAATGCCACATTAATCATGAAATTTTCATCACATCTTTCAGATATCTCTGTTCACATTTTCAGATAGGGAAAATGGGAATGTGGAATTAAAGTCCTTTGCTACCTGATGCATATGTTCACAGTCAGAAACTAAGTGTCTAGTCTCAGATCTTCCTGTGGTAAAAATCAAAAGAAAAATACAACAAAGCACATTTGTCTATAACTAAACAAGTTTCAGACTAGTTGAATTTTTTTCCTTGGGTTTCTAGAAACCTGTGAAGAAGAATCTCTATTTTGTTTTGGGATCTCACCTCCTTCTATTCCGTCCAGCACCAGCCTCACACACTCTCATCTCATGGCTCCCAACCCTGGCAGTTGGACCTTCTGTCAGTCCTCCCTGCCTCCCTCTGGATCCTGTATCCCCAAATCCAACATACACTAGGTGGTCTTGAAGAGAGGGTATGTCTTTGGATATACAGGGAGAGGAAAACCTGTAGTCTGACTTGAAGGGTGGGTGAGGGAGATGCTGCAACAATTCTTACATTATTTAGTTATGATCTGCTTTTAGCAAAGCTATGATTCCAGCTCAGATTGCTCTCTCAGAAACCCATACTCCATTCTACCTAGAGAGAACAGTGGTGAATTGATGTTCTTTCTTTGTCTGGCTCAGGTCCTGTCTTCTCGATTGCTACCCTAAAACTGATATAAATCCTTGCTACATCATCAAATGCCAAATATTATACAGTGTTATTCTGATTTCCTCATTATTTTCTGTATGTGATAAGTTAGTACAGGTGACAGTGTGTGACAGATAAGTACACATGCCATGTTTTTTCTCAGCCTGGAGAACCCTTTCTTTGCTTGTCCTTTGGTGAATATTTACTCATCCCTCAAAGCAGAACTAATATGTTTTTTTCCTCTATGATACCTTCTCATAGATTTTGTGGGCATCTATGAACACATCTTTGGTGTCCACTTACACAGTCTGTCGTGATGATTGTTCACCTATTTGCTGACCCCAGGTAATTTTGAGCTTTCTTGTGGCTATATTAGTCACTTTCTCATTGCTGAGAGAAAAACTGCATGCACCTGCAACTTGAAAGCTTTATTTTGACTATTGGTTTTCAGAGGATTTAGCCCATGGTGGTTTGACTTCAAGGCAAAAATGTCATGGTGGGAAGAATGCCACTCAACCCATGGAATCCAGAAAGCAGAGGCAAGGGAGGATCCAGGGACAAGAATAAACCTTCCAGGCCACACCCCCAGTCATCCAACTCCTCTGACCAGGCCTACCTCCTAATAGCACATGAACTATTGAACTCACCAGTACTCATGACTATAGCACCCCAAGATTCAATCACTTTCCAAATATATGAGACTTCCTGGGGACACTTTAGATCTGAACCATACAGGGCACATACCTGATTCATCCATACATCCCCTTCGGTAGCCCACCTGGCTTCTGCCTCTTAGGTTGGTGCTCAGCAAACACTTTTGAAAGAATAAAAGCCAGTGACTCAGGTTTTGCTGTATGTAGCAAGGTCCAAGCTGCCCTCAGCCTGCTGGGTGGCACTAGTTAAATGACTGATGTCAGTGCAGGAGGGTAGCACTACAAGTCCTTGAGCAGGGCTCACATGATGAAGTTCGTGTTTCAAGACAATGGATGTGGCAGTAAGATGTATTATTTGGGGCCAGTGAGATAGCTCAGCAGACTAAGCACCTGGTTAGGTAAGCACAGGGAACCAGGGTTCAATCCCTGGCAACACGTTCTGTGCTAGCCCTACCCTGGCACACACTGAGCCGAGTCAGGGGATGGTGGCACCTGCTGGTAATCCCAGTGCTGGGGAGGCTGAAAACAGGAGGATCACTGCAAGTCTGAGCTGTGTAATGAGACTTTGTACCAAATACATTTTTAAAAAAGTGTTATTTGACACTTTCAGGCCTTGAAAGGGTTGCTGGTGTTTTGACACTCTTACATAGCTTTGGGAGAAACAAGCGTAACTGGTAGGAAAGAAATTCTTTGGTGGCAGTCTCAGAAATAACTAGTGCTGGGCTGGGGACATAGCTCAGGGCATAGCACCTGCCTGGCAAGTGCAAGGTCTTGAGTTTGATTCCTGGGACAAAAGGGGAAAAAAAAGAAAAAAAAAAGAAAACCCTATTGTTGACTCAGCAAAATAAAGCTTCAGGGTGCCCTCCCCCGGCCCCCCCGGCCCCCCTCTGCGAGTGAACTGTTTTGCTCCCCATCGCATGAGACTTAACTTGCTATTCCAGAGTGAAATAGTCTCCAGTCTTCAGGGTTCACCTTTGGGGCATCCAAAGCTGGATTGCTATTGCCTGGTCCCTCCATGTAGAAGGCCTGCCAACCTCTGTCTTGGCGTGCTCTTTTTTTTTTTTTTTTTTTTTCAGAACCAGGGATTGAACTCAGACCCTTGCACTTGCCAGGCAAGTGCTTATTCTACTGAGCCATCTCCCGCACCCCCAAAAGTTTGCTCTTAGCTGAATGTGCTGGTGCACACCTATAATCCAGCCTGTGGGAGACCTGGAAATCCGGGCATGGTGGCGCATGGCTGTAATCTCAGCGCTGAGGCAGGAGGTTTGCCATGAGTTTGAGGCCATCATGGGCTCCATAGTGAGTTCAAGGCCACCCTGGACTACATAGTGAGATCTGGTCTCAAAAAGAAAAAGACCGGGCTGGTGAGATGGCTCAGTGTTCTAAAGCACCTACCTAGAACAAGCTTAGCAAAGCACAGGGACTTGGGTTCAACCCCCCAGCACCACATGCCAGCCAGCCCCGCCCCCTGGTGGGCT
>NW_004524686.1:2704805-2705934 GCF_000260255.1 Octodon degus | reverse complement strand
TGACTTCTTTAGTTAGGTTAATTCCAAGGTATTTCATTTTCCTTGGTGCTATTGTAAAAGGTATTGTTTCTATAATTTCCCTCTCAGTGTGTTTGAGACTAAGTTTCTGCCAGACTCAGGATTTGAGATGGCGGCAAGACGGAAGTGAATTCTCTATGTGGCAATTTGTCTCGTATTGTTAACCCTGAACAATCCCAAAATGTGAGCAGCAATTCTAATGATAGTATAATTTTTCTAACAGTTATGGTAAATAGATTTGATAGGAAAATTACTTACCTAAAACCCTCGTAAGAATGCTGTGGTATGGACTACCCCACTTCCTTTTTATAGTGAGAGCTGAGGAGATGGAGGTTTGCCCATGTTCCTGAGGCTGGTTGCTTAAGAAGGACCAGAGTAAGGGACTCAAGTTCTGACCCATTAGACTCTAAAACCTAAGCTTATTGTTGGATGCTACTTAGTCACTAATGTTTTTGAGAAGCAAATCAATATTGTTGATGTTTAAATACTTGACTTTTATTGGCTTCATTTCCAAGTCTTGATGGTTCATTAAAAGGAGTATGGAAAAATATGTCACTAACTAAGAGGTCTGAAATTTATTACATTTGTTGTCATTCGAATTGGTTTTGGAAATCACTTATCTCATTAGCCATTATGATTATTAGTCACTTGTTTCTATGGATACAACTCTATCTTATTACCCCTTAGAGATAATCACTTGTGTGTTATTTGTGTAGCCTGGATGTCAGCATCTGACATCCAGGCTACACAAATGAGAGGAGAGACCTCTCACAAATGAGAGGAGAGACCTCTCACAAATGAGAGGAGAGACCTCTCATCTCTCAGGTCTGATGAGAGGAGAGATTCTCATTCTTTTGTTGGTTACACCGTGTCCTAACTTGTAAATAAATTTGTTCCTCAGTATCCATGGGAACATGGCCCAGGACTTTCTGTGAATACCAAAACCCATGAATGCTCAAGTTCTTTATATAAGAAATAGTATTTGCATATAGTCACCTGGCCCTTCTGTGTGCTTTAAATCATCTCCAGATTACTTAAAATGTGATGTAAATACTATGCAAGTGGTTGTTATGTCATTTGAGGGAATGTTAAGGGAAAAAACCTGTGTTTA
>NW_004524686.1:2692499-2704705 GCF_000260255.1 Octodon degus | reverse complement strand
TTTTTTTTTTTTTTTTTTTTGACAGAATGGGGATTGAACTTAGGCTCTTTCACTTGCCAGGCAAGTGCTTATTCTACTGAGCCATCTCCTCAGCCTCTTGGTATGCTCTTCAGTTCTGTGTCTTCTATGTGAAATATTCAAGGCATAGTGCTCAACAAAGAAAACTATGGTCAGCGTGATGGCCTACACTGCGTGAGGCTATCCATCAGTTCTAAAGCAAGCCTCAAATCTTAAAAACACATTTCAAGAGAACTGGTTAAAAGGGCGACTATGAGGGAAAAGTGAGGTCAGAATTATTCAGGGCCGTGCTGTCACTCTGCATGCGTTCAGTGACATTGAGTCACTGAAATTATTAGGGTTAGAGATTTTTGCTTCATGACTTACAGAAAAGAAACTTTTGTTTGAGGATATATAGAATAAAATTCTTCGATGCAGGCACTGAAGAATTTCAGGTACAGGGAGGCAGGCTTCCTGGCAGCCACAGAGAGTTACGTCATTTTCTTGAAGACTTCTGCTCACATTTGCTATTTCATGAATATAAAAGTTATTATGAATTAATTCCTTTATTTATCAAAACACTGTAACAGTAAATTTATGCAATGTCTTTTATACAGATAAGTTACCTTGCTGTATCTTTCATCAGGATCCTGTCCTATTATATTCATCTTACTCAAAGAACTGGGCAACTGTAAGGAGGTATGGAGTCTGGTGCAGGAGTATAGAGTTAACACTCAAACACACTTAGCTTTTGCCAGTATAAAAATCCCTATCAGTGCCTTACAGATGAGTTTATGAACAGTAAGATCTTGCAGTCCAACCCAGAAGTCCCAGCAAGTATTTTAAACAACTTGATGGTCAAGCCTGAACTAGGTATTTAGTGTCTTCTTTATTGCAAATATGATGTCTTAGACCTGAGGTACAGGGTTGTCTTCTAGAATCTTTATGTAAGGCATAGGGACCTCAGCGCCGGTGACCCATACAGCAGAAGCATCCAAGAAATTGAAAGCAAGGCCTTCCATGATCCTGGCCCAGATTTCAGTTCCCACTCTGAACAGTGGCCAGCCTCCTTCCACAGTTATGAGATGATTAGTCTTCATGACACAAGCTTTTTAGTTTCAATGTCCATTGGTCTGATGGTACGCAAATTGATCACCTCACGTTCAACTCCCTCTTTTGACAGTGCTGTCACAGCTTCTGAGCAAAGGCCCACAAGTTTCAAATGGGAAACCACAATTATATGTGTCCTTTTCCTTTCTACTTTGGCTTTTCCAATGTGAATCAGGAAATCTTTTGACTGAGCTCCTGCAAGTAATTTAGACATGTATCAGTTCATTCTCTAGCACCACCACTGGATTGTTATTCTGAAGGGCTGATTTAGAGTCTTCTAGCGTCCTCTAAATTCCAGGGGTGACCACCTTCAAGCCAGGGCAGTGCCCATACGAAGCAGCAAAGCACTGCCAGTGCTGGGCAGCTACACCTGCTGAAGCACCACTGGGCTTCCTGAAGACAATTGGTACAGACTAGAGGCCTGGCGACACATAGTACATCTTGGCAGCTGAATTTATAACCTGGTCAATGGCTTGCATAGACAAACTGAAGGTCATAAATTCACAAATGGGCCACAGCACAGCCATAGCTGCACCCACAACAATTCTAGCAAAGCCCACCTCAGATGTGAGGATTTCTATGATCCTCTTGTCTCCACACTTCGTCCACAGGCCCCAGCTAACCTTGTGTGGCCCATTGTATTGGGCAACTTCTTCCCCAAGCAGAAATACCTTCTCATCTCTCTCCAGCTCCTCATCCATACCTTGACTTATAGCATTGTGAACAGTCACTGCAGCATTGTGGGCATGGTCCAGTGAAAGCACCTCTTCAGCAGCCCCGAAACCTGCTGCAGGGGCCTCCACACTAGAGCCGACACCACTGCCATCTTGCATGTGTCCTCTACTTCGTTTCTAGTCTGTCCGCATCTGCCACTGCCTGACACAGAGCTCAAATGCTCAGGATGCGAAGTGGCAGCTCTGAGGATTACCACACGGAGCAAGTATGCAGCAGATGATAAGTTTTTCTGAACCTTTTGGAAGAGACTTGCTCAGTATCTCTGATGGTGGACAAAGAGCTCATAACTGCGCAAGACATGATGATAGTGAAGATTCCTTGGCTCATACAGATGTCAGCCCTTTCCAGGCAATGGACCGAATGACATTAAATATGCAAAACAGCATGAAGGATTTACAAAGAAACTATGATCACCTTTCATTGGATCCAAACAGACATTCACGTTGTTCTTCCTCAGTCATGACTTATTCCAAAATAGGAGATGAACCATCAAAGGTTTTCCAGACCCCAGGAGGAATAAAAGAAACCAGGAGAGCAATGAGAGATGCTAACAGTGAACTAGAAAAAATGGCTGTTGGTTATCATACCCATGATTGAGCTCATGTTATTAAACAGTCAACAGGACTGGAGATGAGGAGGTCCATCAGCTTTTGTTCTGAAGAACAAACCAGGGACACAATGGCACAATCTAGAAAACACTAGAATACAAAGTGTCCATCATGAGGATTTGGAAACAAAGAACTTAAAAGAAGGGAGAAATGTCTTCAAAGTCCAGCCATCGAAGGTAAAAGGTCAGACATTTTTGTGGACAAACTCACCATCAAAGGATCACCTATGAAAACCAACAAAAAATAAATAGCCATACGTTTGATCTGTTAATTTTTTTAACAGAGGAAGTAAGGCTGCTGGGTGTTATATACATAAGACCAATTTCCTGTTGTTAAATTGTTATTGCACTTGTAACTTCCTTCTGTTATCGGAATGTTAAAAGTTCTAGCTTTGTATTGTTCCTACTTTAGGAATAAAACTGTTATTTTCAGTGTGATGAAATGGACAAACATTCTTAAAACTCCTTAAGACATGCTCATTTCTAAAGCCTGTATCCTGATTTTGCCATCTGAATTACTTTAGTATTGGCTGCATTCTTTTACATTTATCAAGGTTGATTATAGAGCTGGTTCTATCATTTTTAGTTATGAGTAAGTGAAATCTTAAAAATGGGCAGTTTCCACCAGTACCATACTAGAATGACATGCTATGATACCTACCATCTTAATCTTCTACATGGTGACACACAAAAAATGCAAATTCAAGGCCTGTTTCAGAAAGAGCAAATTGAAGAAACATAAAAGAAATTATTCTAGTGAGATGTTAATAAAGGTTTAAATAGCTTATCTCAAATTTTATATTGTGTTATATATCCAACTAGCTTAAAGCTTTAAAATAATAAATCTAATTGTAGTACTATTATGTAAGTAATAATAAAGCTTTATTAATGATAAAGCTAAAAAAAGAATAACCTTCATCTTGGGCAGGAATTTGAGGTAGATCTGGTTTAATATACATTGCCTTACTTTATGTGATTTTGAGTGCAGCCTTTCCGTGCTTTGTAGTGTGAGGTGTAGTTAGCCCAACCTAGCAAACCCGGATGTTGTGTGTTAGTTTGTGAAGGACACGTGAGTCTTAGTTGGAAAAAGGAAAATAGGAAGGATTTTTCATGTGCAAGGGTTTTCCATGTAATCATGTTGCTTTAATGTGAGGCTTTAACAGATTAGTATTAGCAGAGATATTTTATCTCAAACTGTTTTCATTCTTTTCTAATGATATGCTTTGCATCTTCATGAACACCAGCATGCCCCAGTTTGGCATCTATGGTTGGTGTTGCTGTCACCCTCCCTGCTTCTCCTTCCTCATTTCTGCTGTTCATTATCCATTTCAGCAGTAGGTAGCATGTGATTTCAGGCAGGAAAACAGATAACACTGATTAAATTTCATCCTGAAAAAGACAAGTAAGCAGTTTGGTTCATAGATTTATGGGAATTTGATGCATGAAAATGATGCACAACCATCTCCGATGTGAAAAGTTAACTAGAAAATGATGAAGTTCAGGTTTTCCCTCTGGTATTTATTTTTTCTTACCTTTTGGCTGGCTCACTCCCCCCAGACCCTTACTCTGTAGGCCAGTCATGACTATTTTAATAGAAGCAGCTACAACTTTAGGGAGACAGGGTTTTAGACTCAAACAGGTGTGAGTTTTAATAAGTTTTCATTCCTGGCTCTTCTGTGAGTCCGGAACTTTCTTGAGTCTCACTTTCCTCAGACATATACCAACACAGAAATCCTGAAGTGCTACTTTGGAATTAAACAATAACACTTACCATTTAATATTTCCTTTTTTTTTTTTTTTTTTTTTTTTTTTTCGGATGCGGGGATTGAACTCAGGCTAGAGACAGAAAGTACTTTGTTTCCAATTTGTGGAACCGGGGATTGAACTCAGGCCCTTGCACTTGCCAGGCAAGTGCTTATTCTACTGAGCCATCTCCCCAGCCCCCATTTAATGATATTAAGAGCAGTACCTAGAACAAAGTAGATACAGAATAAATAATAATATGTATTTTGGTACTCATAGTCCCTCAGTAATTTCATATTTTTAGGGTCTAAAAATAATAGAGTATCCAAGTTGATAGTTTGAGTGAAACTTAGTCAAATCTTTTACATCAGTAAAAGTAGAATGTCTAGAAGTCTGATGCACTTACCTTTCACAGTTCAGTGCCTGCCCTGTTATATACTGCCAGATGATTTCTGGGTTTGGTTTCTCCAAGATAAGGCAGTGTAGCTTCCAGCCGTTGTGACGTACTTGCCTGGTGTTTGTTCATGGAAATTGGTTAAAGTTGGTGTGGATAAGTTGAATGTGGAGCCAGTGAATGAAGAGTCAGACTCCTCAGGAAGCAGAGGCTGTCGGGATGGTGCTGCCATGTACCAGTGATAGGAATTTCTTGGGAGGGGAAGGAAAGGAGACTAACAGTTCCTCAGTTTTTCTAGTGCTTCTCTCACTAAAGAGAAGATGATCAACCAACCGAATAAACAAACCCAATTTCTCTCCTCAGGAATCACACGATAAATTATTGTAGTGCTTTGTTGTGCATGCAAAGGTGAACAGCCAGACGGTATGTTGCTAGGGGCCTTTGAGGGTCTCCTTAATCACTCAGGGCAGCATACTTTGATCTAGCAGAGTTGAGAATCCACTTCTGGAAAGGGAACCACATTTCTGGACTGTGGGGCTTTAAGGAGACATAAATAGGAAGTGGCCCATTAAAACTAAGGTTGGGATTCAATAGCAAAATGACCTAGCAAGGCCCTGACTCCATCCCTGTCATGCTGGCTAAGTGTGTGTGGCTGAGAAAGCATGAGTATCTCCCTTGGCAGGATTACGGGTCTGGGGTACGAGTCTTGAAGTTGTGGTTTGTATGATATGGTGAGTTTATGATGCGAGTCACCACCACAGTGCTCATGTGGAACATCTGTCTCACCCCTGGTGTAACTGGTAGGGGAGAGGCTGGCAACCAAGCCTTGCAATTGACTAGAACTGGCTGCCTAAAGTTGTTAGCAGGGGCCTGCTTCCTTTCTGAAGCCAGCCTAAACGGACTGACCACAGACTGGGCAACCCTTATGGTTCACATCTTCTTTTAAATATTGACAGTCTGATGATGTTAAAGTTTTATACTAAAACTAAAATTGTTACTATTTAGTCCGCTCATAAATATAAAATTTGCTTACTTTTCTTTCTTTAAGAAAAACATAATTGAAGCCTGCAGGCATTTCCTTGGCTCCTTGATCTTGTTTCCTAGCTTGGACCTTGAGTATTAGGACACTGGAACTGGCTAATCAGTCTGACTTTAATCTGTAATACCTTTGATAGACATGTAGACAGACAAACCCCCAATTATTTGTTCATTCATAAAATCTACACTTCCTCAAGATCTGCAGATGACATGGAATAAATTTATGGACAAACACTACTTGAAGAATGAATAATCTGCTCAGAGAGAAGGAGAGTGAGTCTGCAGCTCTGACTGATAGAATAAATGTTGTATCCAAGAGGTGGCAAAGTTCTCTAGAAACACAGAAGTAAGAGCAATTAACTTGGCACCCAATCATTAGAGAGAGTTTCCCTGTGGATATGCTGTTGAAGTTAGGTCTTGCCATGTGAGTGAGTACCTACCTGGTACAGGAGAGGTAGGAGAACTCTTTATGGAGAGAGCCTGACTTGCACCAGGCATGGAAGTTGGGGGAGCCTAGTTTGTTCAGCGAGAGGCTAAGGCCCATGGGCTTGGAATCTAGGTTTGAGGATGCTGGGAGCAGAATGTGAAGAAGGTGGAGCAAAGGACTGCCTGTGACTGGAAATGTGGGGGAAATTTGGAAAGAGAATTACCAGGTACAGTGGAACGCCATAGCCAACTTCAGGATGAGCTTCTTGTTTTTCTAAGACAGGATTTCCCAAAATGCACTCATAGAGCGCTGGCCCTTGGAGTGTTTTTAGACCAAGAGGTTTTGCACACAATTTAGGTTGGGCAACATTGTACTATATATGTTCACAGATG
Organism: Octodon degus; assembly: GCF_000260255.1. NCBI lineage: Eukaryota > Metazoa > Chordata > Mammalia > Rodentia > Octodontidae > Octodon > Octodon degus. The sequence continues at coordinate 2,698,262 of NW_004524686.1, read as the reverse complement.
TACAATAATAGTGTGAAGCTCTGGTAAGTCTTGGAGGAAAGAAACCTGTTAACCCTGTCTAACCTCCTCTTTTCCAGCTTGTTTGATCATATAGGATTTTGCTTTATGATATGCTCATTAATATCTCAGGGAAGTGGAATCCTATATACACATCTGGGAACTGCTGTTCTCAAAATATTTGAACTCTGACATAGGCCTATAATAGGATAAAAGATGGATCAAATATATATTCTGTTAGCCAAGGACTCAAAGGTTGGGAAAATCTGGGCTGGTGTTTAGTGAGGGCATCAAAGAGACATGTCCCTAGAAGAAGTAGAAAAAGGGTTTTAGCACTGAGGGAAATGTTTATTTCTTTGACTCAACTGATGTGGCTTCTAACAGCCACCAGGACCCGAGACAGTGATGTCACTGATTGATACATTAGGAATGGACTAACTATGAGGCGAAGTCTAGTTTGAGGAAAATGTGCAAGAGGTGTCTGAAGTTCTTACATTGTACCCAAATCAGGGACAGATTCTCAAGCAAGCCCAACCCTGCAGTATGGGGACAGGTTGAGGGAGGGTGAAGGACATTCCAGTCTCATTCTCTGTCCAGACAGGCTTTGTGTCTATTGCCCTCAGGGACACCACCATCCTTGCCCTGCCTGTGGAGATAAGATAAGGTCCTTCCGTTCAGTTCCCTGCTGTTTGCTCTAGTGTCCTGCTCCAAATCCTCCTGCTCTCTGTGCCCCAGAAGTCCTTGTCACCCATCAGCACATCACACTCTTGTCAGTGCTGTTATCACTCATTGGACACTTAGGATGCAGTTGGTCCTGTGCTAAACACTTGGTACAAATGACTTAGTCTATTGTTTATTGCAATCCTGTAAAAGAGATTTGCCACTTAGGAGTGTATTTATGGAGATATAGTAGAATACCTCGCTAACAGTGGCATCAAAACATATGAATAATTACCCCACGGAAAAAGAAGTCCAGAGGGAGGCATTTGTCAAGTTCAGTCTCTGTCATGCCCCTGAAGGCCCCAGCTGTAGCTTCCACTCTGTCTTTTTTAGCCTCTTGGATATGTTGGCCTCATGGTTGCAAAGTGCGTGCTGTAACTCTGAGCATAATGTTGACTTTTAATTTTAGCATAGGTGAGCCACTTTATCTTGAGAGTCAAGTGCTCCCAGAAGCCCTCAGCTGTTTCTATTTTTGTCTTATTGTAAGGACTGTGGCCCTTGACCTTTTACAATTGGAGAAAACCTGGGAAATTGAGGGTTTAGTTGTAGTCTTCAAACTCGAGGAATGCAAGGTTGAAATGGATTGGAAATGGTGTTGATCTTCCACGATAGGCATTGTTGTTCCCACATTAGATGACAAAGTAGCTCAGCATCGCAAGTGCAATCGCCTGAGTTCTCATAGCTTCTAAGTGTCAGAGGGAATTCTGAGCTGACTCAGTCAGAGTCTTTAGTAAACACACATTTTACGCTTATAGGGCAGCCTCATATTCTCCAAATTAAGTTCAGGTCAACCTATGTTATGCTTACCGAGCTTGTACCCTAACCAAAGCACTTTCTATCCACAAATGGATATATAGATGAACAAAGCATTGTTCCTGCTATCAAGCAATGAATCACCCCACGTCACACATGTATCACCAGCTTGAGGTCGAGTTTAATGGTCAACACGGTCGAGAAACAAAGACTAAGCTGTGGGTATACTGGAGAGAAGGAGAAATTTTTGCCTGAGGAATTCTGAGGAGGTACTCTGGAGAAGAACTGATTTATTTGGGTCATCTGTATGTAGATTTTTAAAATAAATATCAAGGTATCTTGTTTTATCAAATTTGAGTTAAGTCCAATGCATTATGTTGTGAATCATCTTAGGCATAGTTTATGTCTGAAATTAATGCAGAGATATAATATTTAAAAGCAAATCAACTGACCATATTTTCTTCTTTTAATATCATGTAAAAGCCATAATCTTGTACTTTAAACCAATACTCTATCTAGTCTATCAAGTTAAAATCCATGAAGTAAAACATTTCAGAACAGTAATAAACACAAGGCAATTTAAAGTAAGCACAACTCATTATATATTTTCTTCAATAAGTTAAAATGTCAGGTTACAGTCTGTGAAGAAAAGTCTTTGTATACTAATTGTACAGAAATAAAATAAGAGAGAAACCATTTTTTATCCTGCCAAAAAAGTAATGAAATATACTGTATTTGTAATGGAAAAAAAGTAGTCATAATGAACTCACTGAAAATGAAGAGAGAATATTTTTAATTACTGATTTCAGCAAAAAAAAAAAAAAAAAAGTGAAAAGATAAAAGGGCAAAGGGTATGGTCATAAGTCACAAGAGGAAAAAACCCAAATGGCTAGAGGCATGTGAAATGGAAAGCAACAGAGAAATGACAAAGAAAAAAACCCCATCGTTTTCTTGTTCTCTGTTAAATTAACAATGAATCAAAAAGGATAAATCCACTGGAAAAAATTTGATGAGATGGCAATTTCACAGGCTTGCTGGAAGACTGCAAAGTAAGATTATTTTTCTGAGAAACAAATTAATTTTCAAGAAAATAAAATCGGTTATACTATTTAACTTAGTAATGTCACATGTAGACATTCCCCTAAAGAAATATGGGCAAAGATACATACACAAACATACTTATTACAGGATTAGCTATAATAATAACATTGAAATTTAAACACCCAGAAATAGCGATGTGAGTTAGGGACATTATGGTACATCTATATGACGCAATGGTCTAATCTTTATTTAAAAAACTGGAAACCCTAATGACGGGGGAAAATTCCAGTGTAATTGATATGTAAACAGCACAATTTTAACTATTAAAAATTTATAGGAAAAGTTTGGAGAGAAATGTCATAATCTAAAATTATTTTTGAAAAAAATAAATAAAATTATTTTTGGGCTGTGATATTTGGCAAATGTTCTATTTCTATATTTTTTATACCTTCGAAATTTTCAACATTGAGTGCATATGATATTTGTGCTAAGAACAGAAAAATGACCAGAATCATTGGTCCCTGAATCCACCAGGCAAGATGGGGTGCTCTGTATTTCATTTCCCAGAGACACTAGCCTTGAAGCGCAGCCTGCTTGGTGGAAGGCAATTCTGGGCTTGATGGTGTCTGTTAAGACACTTTGTCATGGAGAGAAGGAGGAAGGCTGCTTCGGTTTATCTCAGAGCTTTCCCAGACAAGCACTGTGGAAGAAAACTTAAAGGAAGTGTAGTGTTTGAAGGGGAAGCAAGACCACCCATGGCAAACATCCTTGAGATTCTCATGGGCCCACTGTGGCCAGGATGCAGGCTGTCCCCCTCCAGGCCTCACGTGTGGCAGTGGTACAGATGCACTGTTAGGTCTCCGTACTGTCTGAGAAGATAATCCTGTGGTACTAGAATACCCATCTGCATCCTCTGAAACAGTCATGGCACCACCAGCAGACAGACTCCAGGATGGATATGTGTAGCTATTGGTTCATGATAGTCTGGGACCTCTTGCAGGAGACCAAATTACTCTGGGCAGAACTGACTGCTCTATTCTCATGTTTGGGTTTTAATGCTTCTCTAATAAACCTTGTTTGATAGGCCTGGGTTGTATTCCATGTATTGAATCCATCCATAAAAATGGTCTCAAAGCACCCTTGTCAGGCCCTTCATCTACAATATTTCATTTAATGGAATCTTTGCTGCTGTCCTTTGAAGCTGATGTCATTAACTCTCTCCTGATTTAAACTGAAGTTCCTCTAATATAAAAGCCATCACACTTGGGATTGGTATACTAATGTTTTCCAAGGTTTAGTTGCTTTTGTATGAATTGATTTTTCTAAGACAACAAACTTTAAGTATTCTAGTCAGTTGATACTTTTCTTTGCATCAATGTATTTTTTGAATTAAATAATTTCTTCATCGTCAGTCAAATGGTATGGTATGGAATGGTAGGCTTAATGTGCTCCTTATATATATTTTTTTCTAATGTATACATTAAAAAACTCATCATTTTTAAAAAGCTTAGCACACTAGAAAACACCAATCACACCTTGGTGACTATCCTGCACTGCCTTCTTCATGTTGGGGTCAAAGCATGTTACCTTTGGGGGAGAAAGTGTTATGGTGATTCCTGCAGTAGGGAAGGAATTTACCTATAGTCTTTATGGATTAAATAAGTTAGTAATCTATGGACACAAAGTCCTGTCCAATGCTGAGATTCTTCTCTGATTCCATACCCTCCATGAACAGCAGAGAGTGTAGGGGATTATTGTTTGTGAGTAATGTTACTATTGTGTCCATGACTTCTATAGGGGATTCCTGTATTTTCTTTTTTCTGCATCTTTCTTACAGTGGCAGGGCTAACAGGCTGTTGTTCGGTTTTTATCCGGTGGTGTCTTTCTGACTTTGGTAGAATCTGACTGGCCTTAATTTCTTCTTCTACTCCTCCTCCTCTTTCTCTTCTTATGCTTATTTGAGATACAATCTCACTATGTAGTCCCGGCTGGCTTTGAATTCACTGCAGTCCTCCAGCCTCAGACTCCTGAACGCTGGGATTACAGGTGTGCACCAGCATGCCCAGTTCTAATTATTTCTCTTTTGACAAATCTATCCCAAGGCAAGTGGCTGTTCACCGGAACATTACCTTCTTATCCAGTCTTTAATTCAGAGCTGGTACCCCCCCAACATGGGGCAACCGGATTATAGATCAGGTATATCAGTCTGTTAGAGACAACATAATTTACAGTGTTTATGTCACGAGGGGGTCTGGGAATCTCTTATGACCATATTATTTTGCTTACAGGTGGGACCTAGATAGACTGCTCTCAGTCATGGGTAGAGTCTCTTAATGTTGCTTTCCTCTGTTCTGGAGAGGTGTGAGGCTTTCACTGTTGTGGCATTATCTACAGATATAGTACTCTGCAAAAAACCTGGAAAGCTGCAAACTTGTATCATGAACAGAACACTGAACTATTAGTCTTCCTCCCAGCTATGTGGTTGCTAGAAGGTTGCATCATCTCTGGGCTTCTGTTTACCAATCTATAGCAATCCCTTTAGGGCTGCTTGGATAATACCTTGAGTTCTCAGAAGCACCTGGTCAATTAGAATCTGTTAAGGTGGGAAGAAGACACATCCACACGTGAGATCAGGGCTGCTGTGCAGTGGATTTGGGGGCTTTTTCAAATTCCAGGATGCTTTGACTTCAGTGAAGGAGAGAGAGAGAGAAGGTTCTGGATACATTACACGGCCTTCTTTGGTGAGCTATGCAGATAGCATTGATGGCAATGCCCTCTGGCTTTGTTATACTCATGCTTGTGCAGTGTGGACTTGGTAGCTATGCTGAGGCAAGGGGGGAGTGAGAAAGCGCGAGAGTGAGAGAGCGAGAGAGCGAGAGAGAGAGAGAGAAACCAAGAATTATCCTATTCTTCCTACCTTTTTACCATGAAGGATAATTGAAGGAAATCACTGTGGCCCAGAGAAGTGACAAAACAAAACAATACAAAACAAAGCAAAACAAAACAAAACAACAAAAAACTCAAAACAAAACAAAACAAAAAAACAAAACCCAAAGCCAAACCCAAACCAAACCAAGCCAAAATAACAATGGCTACTACCATCACTACCACCTCAAAACGAGCTGGAAAATAAATAGGTTGGTGAGACTACGTTTCTTTTTTTTTTTTTCTTTTCAAAGTTTTATTGATAAACATATAGCAATGAGACAGTTTCAAATCAAATCGAAAGTACAGTTTCAACAAATAATACAC
>NW_004524686.1:2679028-2688424 GCF_000260255.1 Octodon degus | reverse complement strand
TTTTTTTTTCATACCAGAGGTTGAACTCAGGACCTTGTGCTTGCCAGGCAGGCGCTTATGCCACTGAGCTATCTCCCAGCCCCATGTGAATTCTTTGGATCCAAGGTTGCGTGATTCTGATGATATAGAGCACAGGGATATGGGGAGTCAACTGTACTCAAGAAGGACTTCCTCCGAGTTTGAGGTTATTGAGGAAAAGCAACTCAACAATTTCATAGCTGCAGAGCTGTGGTTCTAAAATCTGGTCTTACTTGGAAGCCATGTGGTTGGTGATTATCTTCTCAGAGAAAAGCAGAGTTCCTCAGGGATAAGGCCCAACTACAATCTATCTTAAAATATCCCAGGACTCTTTAATGGACTTCCATATTTCAGCATCACTCACTTTTAGCACCAAAGTCTGCAAGAATTTCTAGGCAAACACAAATCATCTCTCCTCACAAGCATGACAGAATGTGAAACAAGGATTCTAACAACTAGGGTATACATTAGAGTCACCCTACCAGTCCCGAGTTTTTATTAAATGGTCCCTGAGGTGGCTATGTAGACTTTAGACTTTTTAAAAGGCCTGTTGGGTCACTGTAGTATGCAACCAGGCTTGGAATCACCAATTCACACCTACAAAGGAGGTCAAAGGCTCAAGTTTTTTGTATTTACATTCATATCCAGCAGAGTCCTATGCTTTACAGCAGACATCTTCCTGGCTCTGAAATTAACAATGGAATAATGAGATATTCAACTTTGAGAAGATTTTCCAGTAGCATGGGGGGAGGAGTTTTAAAAACATTTTGCCAGTCCAAGTTATTGAATGCTGATGCTGGCAATTATTGATAATGCAGTGTGGAAGAACCTGTAAAGGGCGGGCAGACCTAGCTGACATCTTTCCAGGAATTAGAAGTTTAATTTCCCTCACCGAAATCAGGGTTTAAAACAACAACAAATCAATGACTATCTCACATTATATTGGAACACTGGAAATACTCAAGCAGCTTTGTAATATAAAACAACTGTGCTTTTATTAATTATTCAGTAGTCAGCAAAATAGTACCTCTATTTTGAATTCTGTCCTATTATTTGGGGCCACTGGTAATTTTTTTGTACTTTACACATGGGTAGCTTGCTTGTTATTTCCTTTCTGTCTTTGGATTGTGATAGTGCTGAGTTCACAGTGGACCCTTCATCATAATGAGAGAGAACTTTTCTAATGACTCAGAGATTTCTAAATTAAACTTACAATGTTTATGGCAAAGATGGTGGGCACGTATTATGCATCACGGTTGCAATATAGTAATTCAGATACAAATTATCTTTGCAAAAGGCAATCAATTTTTTTTTTGCTGCTATTTTTTTCTTTCTTGACAATCTGGTCAGTGGGCTGTGGAAAAATGCTTTGACTTGATTACTTACACTGTTGATAATCATTGTGGGTTTTGGCAGGACTAAAGCATTAGTTCACAGACCTGCGCTGCAATGGGGGAATGGGTGTAACCTTAAAAGTCTGCCAAATTCCTGTGGCTTCAGCTGACACTGAGGAATGTACAGACTCAAGCACAATTCTTAGGAGACTTCTTGCTTTTGCAGTGGTTTGCCACAGGCAGTCCACACACCCAGGCAGGGTAAGCAGACGTGAGCTGTGGCAGACTCGGGCCCCTCTTCTCTTCTACTGTCCAGGTCTTTGGAAATCATCTGTGTCTCCCGCTCATGTTCAGCACACATAATCTCTTTGGAACTTTGGGATGGTAAAGAAAACAATATTTCAAAAACCTATGGTGATAGTGTACTCCCCCCCCACCCAGCAGGGAGAGATCCACTACTGAATGTTTTTGAGATCTAGATGTTGATAAGGAAATGAAAGGAACAGTGGCTGGTGATGTGTCATGTTGCTTTTTAGAAGTGACCTCAAGACAGTGAAGGATGATGGGAAGCAGAAAAGCTATATTAAGTGATGGCTTGATGTTAATCAATACCTATCCTTGATTTTAAAGCTCTTAAAACATTTCAAATAAATCAGCTGTGCCATGGTTGAGTGTTCTTGGAAAAAAATGACCCCGATTATCCAAAAATACCTCAGCAGGCAGCCCAAGTACTAGCACTGGTTTAATTTCTTAAAAAAAAAACTCTCTTCCATCAACAAAGGCATCAGTTAAATGAGAAACACCTGCTTTGGCTAGACCCTGAACTGAGACTTCTAATTCCTCTCGTGTAAGTCATTGAACAGCTGTCAGATATGGGAACACGTTTTAGATATTTGAGAATTATAACTCTGAACCAATGACCTACAGGTTCTCAGCCCCTATTATCAGTTCTCTGGGCCACCCAGCATGGCAGAGTACAGGCTCATGAAAGAAAATAGCATCAGCCAGTTTTGTTTGAGATTATACCAGCATGAAGTCAGCATTAGGAGTATTTTTCCAGTTTAAGTAGCACTTATTTCTGATTACTGTGTACTCGTGTCCTTGTCCTATTTAGCGATGCTATTCTCTTCAAGTAAGTAAAATGAAAAATTGTCACTATCTCTTCTTTACTGAGACTCCCTGGCCTCTCCCTCTCCCTTTTGCTCTTGGTGAACCCTTCTTTTCTTGTCTGTTCCTGTCACTTAAATTAAGGCACCCATGATTATTATATCATCATCTTTTATGAATAGCTATGGGTCTTTTAGCTCATCCCTCATGCATACATGCTTCACTTTGCTGCCATATTTTCATCTTAAATCAGAGATCCGATAGTCTCATTGTGTTATGATTTGACTCTTGGTGTCCCCCCAAAGCCTCATGCAGTCATGAGGTGGACTTCTAGAGTCTGTGATTAACTCATAATCCACTGGGATTATGGGTGATGGGTCTGAATATTGCTATACCCAGCCTGAGGTGGACAGCCTGAATGTAATGTAAGAGAGACAGATAGACAGATGTCCTCTCTGTTGCCATTGTTGCTGCTACTCTTCCTTTTTGCTCTTGCTCTTTGCTACTGCCATGAGCTGCTGCCCTCTGCCATGTGCCAGTCTGCCTTGGAGTCAGCCAATAAACCATTCCTTCCTTCATTTTGAGCGTCAGGTGTTTTTTTCCAGCAATGAGACTACAGTAACTGAGACACATTGATATATTTAAGTTCCTACAAGGCTTCTCGAATTCAAATTCCTTATCATGTTATCCCTTGTCCCACTTGTTCCCTAATGCTACTTTGGCTGGCTTTGCTGCCTCAACTCATGCATGTTGACAATTTTCTCCATTCCAATTTTGCTTGATAGTAGTGTATGCCTGATCCTTTAGGGATGGTTGCTCCGCCTACTTCTTCTGCCACAACTCTACTTCTTTTTCCCACCATCCTAATTTGCTTCTCTTGCAATGTCCACCACAAATGTCCCTGTTAAGAAGTCGTTCCTGCCTCAAGATAGAATACCCCGTTCCTTTGTCCTTTGAACAATTAGTTTGTCTCTATTGTCATACCTTAGGCCCATTTGTTCCGTAAGTGGAATTTATCTGAGCAACCTGTGGACTAACACTGCATCTCTTTTTTTCCTTTTTTTTTCATTTGGTATGGGGTCCACCACACCCAGTTACATGGCTGACACTGTGCCTGGGGTTCTGGGGCCCACACAGCATGTGGCACTGGGGATCAAACTCAGGACCTTGTACTTGGCAGGCAGGTGTTTAGACTGCTGAGCTCTCTCCCCATCCCCCAACACTGCATCTTCTCACCTTATTTTCCCAACATTCATGCTGTGTCTGCACATGGTGGGTGTTCAGTGTGAGGTACCATGATCACAAGATGAGAGCTCACTCGCTTTCTGTGTGGTGGACTTCAGGGAGCCTCTAGCCTACTTCCACCATGGGTGTACTGTTGCATAGTATGTGAGTGGATCTGTATGCCTTGAGTTCCTTGGGAACTTACAAATTGGGGGAATGCAGTAGAGTCAGCAACTATTTCCCTCTTGTGTTGTCTGCTCAGGCGGGCTCCTTCATTGACCCCCATGCCTTTGAGTTCTTCCATCCTCCTCTCTTTGCATTTGTTTCTCTTTCTGTGCTACCACAGACATCTGACGGATTACCTCACAGGTAACCCCTCCTGCCCACTTTTCCCTGCTCTCCTTTTGCTTCTTTCTGAACCTTGCTAGGACTTCAGAATCTCATTTTCATTACAGATTTTCTAATTATTTAACTTGGTAAATTTTTGCTGTTTAATTCAACTGAGAACTAAAGTATAAGTTAATATTTTCAGCAAAGCCATTCCACTGTCTCCTCTGAATTTCTCCCTGGTTCTGTCATACCAGATACATAACTCTGGGAAAAGCTTAAGGAGTATCTGGACTTCAAATATAAAAATGGGGAAAACAGTAACATCTAAATTTTAGAATATAGGAGACAAAACAAATTTGAAACACTTTGTGCCTGGCACTTACAAGTCTCAGTATGTTATGGTCCATAATCATAATAAAAACTATTCTAATCATAAAATGTTGAAATTGATTTGTCTTCTATCCAAAACATATAAAAATCATGCCTGCTAGTTTGAGGTCTTTGTCACAATGCTAGATAACTGTGGTGATAGTATGTCAAGCAGTTACGCCTTGCATGATTTTGGAAACCATTTTTTCACCTTGAATAAGGAGTAGCCAATGTTGGCACTGAAAAACCATGGTCTGTTCTGCAGTGTCTTGTGGCCTGAACTGCGAGGGCTTGCAAACTGCCCTAAAATGCACAAATGAAATGTGATTTGTTAGTCATTAGCTAATAAACTCTATGCGTTTGGTGCCATCATACCCAGACTGTAAGGTCACCAAAATAAACTTGAAGCATTTCTCTTGAAATCTGTTCCTGGCTACTTGTCTCTGCCAGAAGAGTAAGAAGCACAGCCACATCTCAGCACAGTAACTAGGAAATATTTACTTTAAAATCATTCCAGTTTGCTTTCTTAATTTATCATATCTCATCTCAGAAAATCTGAAGTACTGTGGCAAAAATCCACGGTGGAGTTTAGGAACAACAGGACAATTCTTTCTCCATCTTTTCGTGGACTTTGCCTACTGGGCCCGAAGCCCAACGCATTTGGACGCAGCGGTCTTCTGAACTTATGTCACTAGTTAACATTTCCACTGCGAAGCATTCATGTGATTCCAGAAAGTTTTCTGTCCTCTGATTAAATGTTTCACTGTGCTGTACCAGTGGATGCATAACCTAATTCAGAGGCTGATTTTTCAAGACTGATTTGAAGAGCCCATGACCTATTGAAACCAGTTTATCTTTGCACCAGTGGAACTGAAGTCTGCTCAAACATGATTCAGATGCAGGTGGAAGTTTGTACTTGACCCTAAAATTGCCTCTGGTTGGGCTTTTTTCCTCCTCTAGAGAGTCTTCCCCACCTACTGTGGTATTGAGTGTCATCCCCCAATTTGGGTAGCTGTACCCTGATCCTTGTTAAGTCATTGAGAGCTCATGAAGCTATTTACATCTGGAGCATGTATGACTAAAATTTGGAAAATGTTTCAAGACCTTGAAGCATGAAAGGATAATGGCAAGATCACTTGGGTGAATCAAGGCTTATGTTAAGAGCATTTTAGTGCCTGTAATCCCGGCTCTTTGGAGGCTATAAACAGGTGGATCACTACAAGTCTGATCTAATAGTGAGACCCTGAACACCCCCTAGACCCGTCCCTAAAATACAAAAACTAAATAAATAAATTTTTTAAAAAAGCATTTAAAAAAATCACACATAATATCTGAAGTGACTAGTTTTTATCCTTACTTCCCAAATTGAATTCATTATGTGGGATTTTAGAATTACTCTTGACTTCTGTTCATATGTTTCCCATGGAAAGGAGCTAATAGACGAGAGAGACTGTACAAGGATGAGCCTGCCACAGAAAAATGGTTAGGGCTCTACCCACAGGCTCTCTGGTGGCTGGCACCACTTCCTTGAGCAGAATGTGCGAACCTGGGGGCTAGACAGCACAACATCGTGCTGGTGTGGGTGAGGTCACTGCCAAGGTAACTCTGTAGAGAAATAGGTGTTATCCCCACTTCAACTTTCTTACCCTGGTGGCCTGTATCTCTGACTTCCTCTTCTCTGTGCCTCCTTATCTGTAAGATTCAGGGTATGAGACAGAAGACTTCTATGTTTCCTCTCCCTCTATGAGTGTTACTGAACACTGGCCCAGTGACCATCAGAACGGGTACTGTAGGGCAGTATGGGTGGCCAGAGAACTGTAAGCTGGATGACAGGTTGTCCTGCCAACTTTGTCTGAGGCCAAGCAAGGATGCTCATTGTCTGGACTTTGTGTGAGAACTCATTACAATGCCCCGTGGCAGGCCAAATCAACACTCTGAGGTTGGGTGGCCTCTTCCTCAGCCAGCTTCTGCTGTCCTACCTGTCCTCAGGTATATCCAAGCATAGCTGGGTTCATAGTTGAGTTCTACATACCTGGAAGCCCCCATGCTCTGATTAAATGGCAGCTCATTCTTGGTATCTGTGGCCACTGGAATAGGGCTATGCACAGGAAATACACCCTACAGTGCAACACCCCAGTTTTGATAACTCCACTGTGGTTGCCTCAGTGAAATATTGCTGAGACCAGAAAAATGGAAAGTATGGCTTTAATACATGTCATACTACATTAAAGAGATGACAAAAATGCTGAATTAGCTTGCAGCTATTTGGAATAAACACACGAATTATGATGTACATTTCCTTTGATAAGACTTTGTTAGGAAGCTTGGCCAGAGATATGCTACTGTATTTTAAGAGTACCTGCAGAAGAGGGTGTTTGGTCCAGAAGATATGAGCCATTTTGGAGCCAATTTGTTTGTTCCCCCTGGTAGTGTAGTTGTAGAGTATTGGCCAGTAGAACTTTCTGTGCTGATGGAATTTAAAGATTTCTAGCCACTAGCTTCTTGTGGCTATACAGTACTTAAAGTGTAGCTAGTGCAGCTGAGAAGTGGATTTTTATGACACAGATGGAGGGAAGGAGAGAGAAAGAGAAAGGAGGGAGATGTAAAAAGATTAAGATGCATTATATACATGTACCAACTCCTCATGATGAATGTAATCATTACACACTGCAAACATGGGCTAAAGAAATATATTTAATGTTAATGAATTTCACTAGCTCAGTGTGGTCTTTGGCTATCGTGTTTGACTGCACAGGTATAGAATCCTATTGTATGGCTTGCTGCAGCAGACCCAACCACTGCATGTTTAGCTGACTTCGAGCATGACTGTATCTCAAGGCACTTGCTAAAAGATGTAGTTTTGCCAAATGTTTTTCAAAAGTCCAGCACAATTTATTTTCAGCAATTCTAGATCCTCTTTTTATATATTTCACCCCAAATTTGCTCTAAATCTGGACCTAAACAATAACCCTTCTCAAGCAGTGTTTCCAGTACATCAGGACTTGGGAAAAACAATCCCCCCAGTAATGAATAATGTTTGTGCTGTTTCCATTAACACACATTATAGTTTCCCTCTGCCCTACATACCGCTTCCTACATAGCTTCCTAGTGAAAGTAGGAAACTGGATAATTCATGAGGATTTCCACTTTCTCTGCATGCATGGGGAGAAGAAGGACGCACACACCATTGGGAAGCGCTTAATTGGAACCCAGTTCTGAGACCATGGAGAAGTCGTTTAAGTATTCTAAAAACTTCATTTTTATGTATCAAATGATAATGATACAGTCTCTTTCAGCCCCAGACACCTTTTTATTTTTATTTTAGGGAAGGGTCTAGAGGGTGTTCAGGGTCTCACTACTAGATCAGACTCATTATGATCCTCCTGATTTCCGCCTCCCAAGTGCTGGGATTACAAGCGCACGCTCCCTCGCCCAGATTCCATTGCTGGCCCAGCGCGCCCGCGGGCGGGGTTGGCGCGGCATGTGGAGCCAGGCATCGAACCCTGACCCCTGCGTTTACCTAAGCAAGCGCATAGTCCACTGAGCTGTACCGCCAGCCTTCAGATACCTTTTAGACTGAAGTTTAAAATACTTTGACATAAAATGTGTGCTAGCGGCCCTGAGATGTAAAACACTGTGCAAATATTTATGGCTATTGTTATTTTTATCTCATTTGAGACTGGAACATTCCTATTGACCTTTATAATTTTCCATGCCTGTAACTAATCATTCAGTCACTGCCTATGATAGTTGGAAACTTATCACTGAAAATATTCAGGACTTAATATGGTCTTCTAGGCGTCCTAATCATGAGCTAGCATTTGTTAAGAGAGAGCCTGCCTGCCTACATGCCTGGTACAGAGCTGACCCGTTATAGTAAGCACGTTAAATGGAGTCAAATTTCCTGTGGCGGGAGGACATTAGACAAGTTCCTGTTCTCTTTTCTGTAGTGGCTTGATGATGTATTTTTCTCCAGAGATGGAAAGAAATCCTAGTTCTGGTGGTCCCTCCAGGATGCATTGTGCATCTTGGAGAATTCACTTAATCTGTATAGAAATTCTCCAGAAAAAAGATGAAGGTTTTTTTTTTTTTTTTTAATGTATTTTGTGCAAGGCCTCACTACACAGCTGGGACTCATAGTGATTCTCCTGTTTTTAGCCTCCCCAAGCGCTGGGATTAGAGGCACGCGCATCACGTCCTGTCTCTGTGGCAGGCTCAGGGTGCTCAGGGGTGGGGCTGGTGTAGCACGCGGTGCCAGGGATCCAACCCTGGTTCCTGGGTGTGGCTAAGCAGGCACTTAATCCTCTGAGCTATCTCACTGGCCTGACAGATGAAGCTTGTGATCATAACTTTTGAACCCCTATTGGAGTTCCCTGATCTGTGTCAGGAGATTATGTTTGGATTTCATGATATGATTTGTAACTCCTTGCAGGTAAGAGACATACCTAATTTTTTATTCTTTCTGAAAAAAGATACTTCTTGAGTCTACTACTTAGAAGTACAGCACACACATACTGAGATTGTTAATTTAACCCACACCACATGCAGAAGCACAGAGAAAACATACTTTACTTTTCTGCAGTTGATTTGATCTTTCCCTTCTGTTTCCCTCTACTGGATAATGAGTTGTATAAAGTATTAAATAACAATTGGTGTGTAACAAGTTACCTCAATGTTTAACAGTTTAAAACAACACTTACCTCATAATTTTGAGGGGTCTTATTAAGGATTGAACATACGGCCTTTGCACTGGGCTATATCTACAGCTCTCTAAAAAATGTGAGGGCTGGCCAAATAGCTCAGCAGATTAAAGTGCCTGCTTTGGCAGACACAGGGGTTGGAGGTTTGATCCAGCCTGTGGTGCCGGCCCTGCCCCCGGGGTGCACTGAGATGGTGATTGAGCCTGGACGTGGTGGTGCTAGCCTGTAATCCTAGCTCTTGGGAGGATGAACACAGGCGGATCACTATGAGTCCAATCTATGTAGTGAGAACCTGTAGACCTTTACTAAAATGC
>NW_004524686.1:2669073-2678928 GCF_000260255.1 Octodon degus | reverse complement strand
TTTTTGAGACAGTTTAAATTGCTTAATTGCCTCACCTGGGCTCTAACTTCTAATCTTTCTGCCTCAGGTGGATTGTGGACATGTGCCACCATACCTGGTCATTCAATAATTTCTGCAGATAAGAAATTTGCATGTGGTTTTACCAAGGAGTATGGGGCTGAAGCTAGGAAAGTGCTGGGCCAGTTTGCATAAATTAGTGACTTTGCCTTGGTCTCTTCTGAATTCTAGAGAGCTTTGACGGATAGCTCAGCTGTTTAAAGCACCACTTGGGCAAATGCAGGCAGGCATATAGGACTGCGGTTTGATTCCTAGCTCCAGAAGCTGCACCAGACCTGCCCTCAAGGCAGCCTGAAATAACAACAACAATTCCTTCTCTTCTGAATTCTAGACTGGGACACTCACCTTCCCAGCGTATGGGTGTCCTGGGGCAGGATTCACTTCCTTGTGAATTGGTGGGCTCCAGAGGTCAGTTCTCTGCTATTGGCCTCAGCCTCCCCCAGTTTCTTGCTACCTGGACCTCCCTCTAGGAGGCAGCTCACAGCATGGTTGCTTGTTTTGTCCAAGCAAGCAAGCAAGCAAGAGAGAAGGAAAAAGTAGAAACCTGTCTTTTCAGTTCTACCCTCCAGTGTCCCATCTGAGCAGGATTGCTACAGTCTAGTAGTTTGAAGCAAATTGCTAGGTCCATCCCGCATGTGAGGGAGTGGACTCCAGGAAGCAGACATTTCTAGGGGCCATCTTAGGAGCTGCCTGCTACTCAGAGAAAAGCACTCAATTTAATCTGACATAGTGAAGATGGGCAGTCTATTTTGGAGAACCATTATGATAGTGTTTATATGTGGCATCGAAAGTACTTAAACTCAGGGAAGCAGAGACTAGAATGATGGTATTCAGGGCCTGCGGTGGGGGTGGGGAGAGGACAGGGAAATGTGGAGGTAACAGTTGAAGGTTACAAGGTTCCCACTGTACCAAATAAATAAAGCTGGGATGTTTTATACAGCATGCCTATAGCTGCCAATATTGTATTGTGTACTTAACATTTGCTGAAAGGGTAGAGCTTATGTTAAACCTTATCTCACACACACAAAGAGAGTGGGAGGAAACTTAGGGAGGTAATGAATATTTTTCTGGCCTTGAGGATGGTGATGATTTCACGGTGAATGCTTACTTCAAACTCATTGAATTGTGCACATTATATATATACGGCTTTTCAAAGTCACATCCCTCTCCCTGCCCGAGAAAGGAAGAAGAAAAAATATAAAGGATTCCAGACTTCCATCGGCTTCTCTGAGAGGGTTTCACATGACAGGTTGGTTACTGACCTCCTGCCGATGGGAAAGGGAGTCCTCAGACCCCTGCCTGTGTGGCCCTGGCACCTGGGTCCTTCCCATGATGTCCCTGTGTGCTGCGCCTGCTCACTTGTTGCCCTGCTGCTCAGTGGTGGAAGATGGCTTCTGTTGAACGTGTTCTCTGTCATCTGTCCCTGAAGTTGGCTTGGTGGTCCTTGCTGTTGCTTGGGAACTGCATCCATGCCTGAGGATGGACTGCTCCTCCTGCCTGAGCCTCTAGCCCAGTGGCGCCCCATGCTCTCTACCATGAAGCTCTGGAAAGCATTGCACCGAGAACTTTCAGACACAACCTGTCTGTTGACACCAAGGCCACATGATAATTTTCTGAACTTTGGACCACGAGGGCCAGGGGAGCCTCTAGGGCTAAGTTCAGGCTCTCTCTGCACTATCATTCTTGATGACCAACGTTCATAGATGCAGCAGTTCTCTGGCAACATGCTGGTCTCAGTGGGGAGGTGAGGCATACGCCCACCTCTCTGGCTTTTTCTCTAAACCTGAGATTCCATCCGAGGATTGTAGCCCAGTTTGTAGGGAATTGTGGCAATATTTTTCAGTTTCTTTTGCAGCCCCTCTACTTTCCACTGCAAAATACAAGGGGCTGAAAAGGCAGCTTGCCCTGCGACCTTGCCTGACTTCTCCCTACCCAAGGTGTGTGGTGAGACACCCTCACATGGCAGGCCTGGCTATTCCTGTGTTAAATGGAGGCTAAGGAAGCTTGTAGTGTTTACTTCTCTCTACTTAAAGCTTGGATTTTGTGACAGTTATTTTGATGTGAACTTGTAAAGTCAGATTTATGACTCCAAGATAATCAATTGTCTCTTATTCCTCATAGCAATAAGCCTTTTAGATAAACTTAGATGTTGAGGCTGTAAAGGAACATGATTAAAGAGGGAAATGAAAATAGAATTATTC
This sequence comes from Octodon degus, assembly GCF_000260255.1. Lineage (NCBI taxonomy): Eukaryota > Metazoa > Chordata > Mammalia > Rodentia > Octodontidae > Octodon > Octodon degus. Next base: position 2,676,670 of record NW_004524686.1, on the reverse strand, counting down.
AAAATGCCAAGAGTACAATTCTCATTATAGCTCTTGGTTTTCGTAGTAGCAGGTGACCCCTAGGGGTAACCAGCAGCCTCACCTTTGGGGTTTCAGGACCTACTCATTTTATTGGAGCAAAAATAGGCTAGGGAGGGAAAATATTTTTAACATGCTTTTCTAGTGGCACCACTAGAACCCAGTATTTTCCTGCTAAATTTATAGCATTTTGGGGGGTTAAGTGGGTAAGCTTTTACATTAAGAGAGCTGAAAAAAAAATGTTTGTGGATGCAGGGAAGGGCTGCTTGAAAAGAATAAGGATAGAAAGTCACTAGACACATGCAAGAGAAAATAGAAGCAAAGTATCAAGTGTACACAACGGGAGCTAAATGGTTAAGTAATTCTCTGTCCCTCCGTAGCAGCTGCATCCACGGGGGAAGTTTGCCATGGAAACACAGGAAGTATCAGAGCTGGGTAACAAGGGAAGCTTTTCTTATAGTAGCCGCACTGGAAGTAGCTGTCTTCCCACCAAAAAGCCCGAGGCTACACAGAACTTCTCTTTGCGATGGCACAGGATATGGAGACTAAGGTCTATTTATGGCAGCAAGCAGCCAGTGGCAACAGTTTGCAGAGCATATTTGGAGGAAGCAGGCTCCTGACAAGTGGAGTGGATGAGGCATTTGAATTAAAAGTGAACTATGAGTGATTACCGATGGAGAAATGGCATCAAATAATTGGCATTAAAAGTCTTGACACAAGAGAGTGACCGCCAGATGATGTGAGACCCAGAGAGGGACTTAGGGGAAGGCAGATATGAAAGGTAGAGAAAGAACATCTAAATAGAACTGGGACACAGAGAGTCCCCTGAGCTACTTCTGGCCAATTTTTAAAACATTTGTTAGTTTTGAGGGATCGTAGGTGATCGTCAGTTCTGCACTGAAAGCTGTTTGCAGTTTGCTGTTCCATTTAATTCTGCTTCAGTTGTTGGCATACAAAGTCTATGTGGTTTTCTTTCCACAGTGGGAGCTGGGTCATTTTAATGCATTCTTCTTTTTTCTTATGAAGTCTGCAGTTAAAGACTCCTTCTGAGTTACATGTTATGTACATGTTATGTTTTTCTCTGGGAGGCTCTAAACAAAGTTAGGGCACCATGCATGGGCAAATCCCCAGCAAACATGCCTCTTAGGAAAGCAGCAGAAGAGAGCTCATTTCCTCCTGGATGTATCATAATTTATAAAAGCAAAGAGGGAGGAGCAAGAGTCAGCATCGGCCCCTGGGACACAGAGTCAGAGCACCAGGAGGAAGAACAGAAGAGTGAGCACGCGGAGGGTGGAGGGGGTGTGATTATTAACAGGCCTCAGAGTGCCTAAGAGGTTGGGCAGACCCAAGAAGGGACTTCTGTAAACAGCATGGTGCTTCTCTTTTGGCAGACGAAGGGAAGGCAAATTTGGGTAAAGATTCTTAGGGAACACGTAAGGGTGTCTTTTAGCTCCTGGGTCCAAGGACCAATGTGTGCATCTTTGGCAGAGAGAAATTACCAGCAAAAGCAGAAACAATGTATTTTTCCATATGCCCCAAGCAAAATGGTGGAGGGGGCATTCTTTCTATGATAAACCGAATAGTGTACCTTTCTGGAATCCAGTGTAATTGCAGTTATAGTTTCTTTAGAAACACTTTTCTTCCTGGGGGAACATCTGCAACCAAGGTCCTACCTGAAGGTGACTTTTAGAGACCTCTTGCCATGAAGGGGTCTGGATCAGAAGAAGAGGCCAACTGGGGTCGTCATGTGGAGCAGATGAGCCACCAGCTGAGAGCTTCTAGTTACAAGTGGATGAAATTGCCTCCAGGACTGCCTGTGAGGGTGGAGACAGGTGTCAGTGATATTCTATGTATTTCTATTAATATGTCCCATTCTGTACCAAGTTATAGACAGATACTGCTGTTCTTATTTGATTGACACTTAGCAAAGCTAAATAATGTGTTTACTATGTCAAAATAAGAAGCAGTAGAGCTAGGGTTCAACACAGTCACACTGGGGCTATAATTTGTATGTCTCTGCTGCCAGGCAATGCCGAGACACTGATGGTACATACATGACTGTTCCATTGGATGGCATGGGGCAACCCCACTGGGGGGTGGAGCTGCCTGATGGGCAGTCATGCATGTGCCACTGATGGTTTAAGCCTGTGGAAATGTGTGAAACCCTCATTTATTTATTTCTATAGCTTAGTTAGGTAACTATTATGTTATATGACCTCCTCCATTCTTCTAATTTCAATAAAATCTCAGCAGCAAATGAAAAAGAGAAATTTTAAAAGGGCAAATCTTAGTCATATGCCAGATCTTAGAGAGTGACATTTCAAAGATCATGTGTAGACAAAGTGGCTCAAAGTGGAAGCTAAAATCACTTTGCATATGGGCAGAACTCTGTTTAAACAAAACTCAGATGTGGGTAAGTTTGCCCATGGATGCTTTTATAATCAAGTGTTTAGGCAGTAAATGTATTTATGGTGGCATTGGGCTTGCCAGTGGCTGTGCTTATGTTATTTTGGCCAAATTGCTTGCTTAATTTGTGTAAAATCTATTTTCTATGAGGTTAAAAGAAGGTACACATTTGTATTTTAGGTTTATTTTGGAAAATCAACACAAATAACATTATTTGTTTTCCCCCAAACAGCCAAACCAATCCCATATGATTTTTCTCATGTCATGACTGAAATCTCTCCCTTTAACCTACTGATAATCTGAGGTTGATATGATTTCTGGATCTGGGTGGACACTTGTGTCTTCTCTGACTCAGTGGTGGCAGTGATGCTGCGTGACTTCTAGGATTAGGTCATAAAGAAGATAGGTTTGCATCTCTTCCCTCTTTCAGAGCACTTGTCCTTGGAACTCCATCCCCGTGCCGTGTGGAAGCACAGGCGAATTCGCCTGGAGAGGGCTCCAGGCCCTCAGATCACTCTTACCATCACACATAAAGCTCAAACAAGGCGTTCACGTGCATCCGCTCCAGCCATTGTGTCTTCCCTCTGAGGCCCCTGACATCTTGCATCAGAGACAAGCTGTCCCCATTGTTCCTTGTAAAATTCCTCCTCAAAATTTGTGACCAGGACACATCTCTGTTTTTCTTTTGAATTTTGGGGTAATTTCTTACATGTGCCTAGTGCCTGGAACAGATTTTGATACCAAGTTAATAATACAAAAGAAGAATGAGGTAGCCAGGGATTTTTCTTTCTTTCTTTTTTTTTTTTTTTGGCAGTTGGCTAATTTTGCATAATGAACAAGAATGCAATTTCTTATTCATTAATTTAATCTGCAACACTAGACCAAGCACTTAATCAAGAGTTAATTCTGCATCTAACAACTTAGTAACTAGATTGTCAGTAAAATGCAAGCAAAATTTAGAGTGATAGATAATGGTGCTTTATATTATCAGACGAAATATGATTCTCTATTCCTTTCATTTTTTTAAAGGAAATTTTTGTTTTACTAATTTCATGCTAATGTTTTAGATCAGTTTTTACTAATGTAATCTTGGCTAATGTTCTCCTGCTTAGGAATGAGGAAGTTCTAATAGATGATCTACCAGCAATCCTGTATTGTAAGGGTTTATAATAATGAAACTTCATATTTATAAAGAGGGATTTGTTCTAATAGTGTTTGCAAATAGGATATCATGTCTGCATTTTGTACAACAAATAAGCACTAGGAAGACAGTATGCAAAGTGTTAGTTATTGAAACTGTCCTTCCAATTTGATTTGAAACTGTCTCATTGCTAATTGTTTCTCAATAAAATTATGGAAAAAATAAATGGGGTATAGCTTAAATAAAATGGTTTCATAAGAAAAATAGTTTCACAAAAGCTAGCATTTACTCCAAATGTCAACAGTACTGTTGTTTATTTAAATAAATTGAGCTGAGTGTTTTCATCACTCTTGCAGTTGAACTAGAAGATACTAATGTTTGTAAAATAAACAGCTTTGTGAAAACTAAAAATAAATAAATAAAGCATTCTTCATGGGGTTGTTTTTGCATCCCTAATCTCAAGTGAAGGTTTCTAATGCATTTTTATAGGCTTAACATAGAGGCAGAGAGTGGATTATAGGACATAATCATGAGATACGTGTTCGTACTTTCTTACAGCTATTTAAATATGTGATACAGTATATGTATACCACAGAGCAAAATGTACAAAGAAAAAATAGAAGAAATAAAGAAACTAGTGACTACTTCTGGCAACTTCAGAGGTGAAATTCTGAGAGCATGTGGTAACGTGGCACATGCCCAGGTGCCATGCAGATCCATAGCAACCATCCCTGCTTTAGAGGAGAAACAAATATTATAGAGTAGGTGCAACAGGGCTTTATTTAAGTGCTGAGATCTCTGAAGGTCTAGGATTTTATCCTACTTGCATGCTGGCATGCTGTTTTTCTACTATTTCAAAGATAGAAGAATTCAGATCCCTGGTAAGAGATGAAAAGTAATCTGTTGCTCATAGCAATAGTATTACTTACAGAATTCAGGTTTTTGTGCCAGACCCCACCCCTCAGTCTCCACTAGGAGTCAAGGAAGGGGCTGCATGATCCTAAAGCAGAACAAATTCAAGTTTCATGCACGTTTATCTCTACTTTCTCTGGCGTACATAGATATCATTGACATTTGATTATTGACCATATTGTAAGAGTTGCTTTGCAATTTCTTTCAGTTCTCTGATATTGGGGGTTATTGATAGTAGCCAATTTTCCAAGAATCTCTTATAACTTCTGCTCATTTTGAAAGCAGAGATATCAATAAAATTATGGAAAAAAAAGAAAGCAGAGATAATGATAATCCTTTGCTCTGGACTATTTTTAAAGTATTTTTTTTTTTTAAGCAAATGGCTTCAAAATACGGATATTGTGTTTGTTCCTGAGCATCGGGAAGGCTTGATTCTTATTCAGTAATAAAAATGTCTCACTCTGAGGAGGAGGTCAAGCCTTCTTATTGTATATTGTACAATATTTGGGTTCCTTAAGTTCAGGATCTGGAGACCTGCTGGATACTAGTAAGACTCTGAGCAGGATCATTCATGATGACTCTGAAATACAGAAGATACTTACTAGCTACTGTAGGAAAGGACATTGTTGGTAGGAGAATTCTATGGGGTTGTTGGAGGTAGCACATGCAGGATAATGAGAAATACTGAGCTCCCTCAACCTACTAAAATAAAAGAATTTCAGTTGGGGCCGTATGGACACAGGACGTCGTAGCTCTCACTCACATGCTTTCTTCCACTTCCATTCCCTACCTTTTTATTGTTCTACTCTGTTAGTTGGCACTTTTCTTGAGAGAGAAGTTAGAAAAATCTGGTTTGTAGCCAAGAGAAAAGGCAAGAAAGTTTATTTCTGCTTGAATTCTGGCTAAAGAACAAAACCCAAAACATTTTTCCTGATCAAGTCATATATAACCATACTTTCTGGGTGTTAAGTCCAAATTATACCATCGTGTGGTTTAAAGATCACAGCACTGAGAAACTTGCATGCAAATGAACCCCTGGTTAGCAGTGAGTTGTCAGTGACATCTAGAGAAGCAAACTCAAAGCAACTCAGGCACCACATCCACAAGCGCAGGCTACAAAGGATTCTGGGAAATTTTGGTTGAAGATGAGCTCGCTATGCGAAATTATGGAACATACGAGGTAGGAAGTTACTATGATCGAGAACTTATGATCATAGGATACTGCGATATAAGTCATAGAAATCCCATTTGCTTAAAGTAACTAGTAAGATAAAAGAATAGATTGAAACCATATGAAAAGAATGTGACAAAATGAAAAACATGGAAGAAGATTTGAAAATGCAACCAAATATTTGAATTCCATCATTGGCCATGATGGATGGAATAGCCTATCTCTCTTTGTGATTATAACTAATCCTGGACAAGATACAAAAATCTAACACTTGAGTTCTGTGAAAATTTAACAAATATAGGCAGATTGGGGAAGGAAGTAAAATTTAGAGAAGTAGTCCATACAGTAGTGAATTAATTCTCTGGCTTGCCTTGCCGTTAGAATTCGAATGTAGACCATGGCTGTAGTGGCAGTGTAAATAGATTAAGACCAAAGATAAACTATGTCTTTCTGGCTAGTGTGGATCAGAGAAAGCAGAGAGGTAACCAGAAGTGTATGGAGCATGATGAGAGGAGGGCCCTAGAGTCAGGGATTCCTTACTCATGTGCTTGGGCTAAGGCAACTTCCAGTCTCATCTTGATATTAATAAGCACAGGAAAGACTTGAAGAAGCATGAGCATCTGTTTAATAACTGAAAATTTTGTGTCTACTGCTCATGAGAGGCGGGATAAAGTTTGCATTTTAGATCCAGCTGATGAAGAATGGCTAGTACCAACAGTAAAAAAATAATTCAAAATAGTAGAGCATAACAAAACAGAAAAACACAAGTTATCAGGAAAATGTGTCTACTTCTCAAGGGAAATGGCCACATATAATGACCAAGAATCTTAGAATTGTTAAGGAATTTAAATTGAATATATAATTATGCTCTATGTAAAGCAGCTTTACAAAGAGAACCAAGAAAAATTTAAAGAAGAACCAATTAGAAATTTTAGAACTGAAAGCCCAAAAACCAGTAATAAAGATATTCCTGGATGGGCCTGGTAGCAGAATGGAGATTACCAAAGAAAATATATGTGGAACTAAGGGTAGATCAATAGTAATTATTGATTAGTCTGAACATTGTGGGGGTATTGAAATAAAAAGAGACTCAGTACTGCTGAGGACACTAGCAACATGTCTAAAATTTTTATCATTTTAGTGTCAGAGGAAAGGGCCCTCATGTACATGTGTGTGAAACAGCCATTTGAAAAAATAATGATTAAGATTTCCCCACACTTGGTAAAACAGACAAATTTATGGGTTCAAGAAGCTTAACACAATTCAAACAGGATAAATTCAAAATGGAGCCCCATAGTGTCCCTAATGTGGAAATCTAAAAAGTTAAGAAAATAGAAGGGACGCTATCATTAGACAAATGAAAAGAATAAGGGGGGATAAAGGGAGGCATTAGGGTGAGGAATAGGGAGATTCGTAGATAGGATGAAGACAGGATAAGGGCATGAAGTGGCATGAAAATGGTCAAAGTGTGAGTGTACCTGTACACATCTGCTAAAGTGAAGATGGAGCCAAACTGAACCAATCAACAACAAAGAAGATGCCCAGCAAGACTTACAGGCAGTCAGAAAAAAAAAAAAAACCTAGCGCATACGGGGAAACAATTTGAGTGGCATGAAATTCGTCTGCTGAGACAATGGAGGTCAGAGGACTATGGAACTATGTGTTTCATGTACTGACAGAAAATATATTGCCAACCGAGAACTCTATATTCTTTTTTTTCGGAACTGGGGATTGAACTGAGGCCCTTGCACTTGCCAGGGAAGAGCTCTATATTTAATGAAAGTATTCTTTAAAAGACAAGGCAAAACTCAGAATTTGTTAGCCAGCAGAGCTGCTAAAAGAGATTGCAAAGGATGTTATTTAGGCTAAAGAGAAATGATGTTATAGTAAAATTTGGCACTACAGGAATGAAGAATAAGAAAAATTGTAACTATTTGTGTCAAAAACTA